>NC_135806.1:75585193-75885193 GCF_964213995.1 Mustelus asterias
TGGAAGCTATAATGCAATAAGGAGCATGGTGGCTGGCCTGCTCATGCACAGACCCGTTGGGGAATTACCTGACACTGCGGCCTCTGTGTTTCCCTGGCAGCCAGTGTCACAGGACATGTGCAGCAGACAAAACCTCTGGTGGAGGGGCTGAGGAGTTAGAAGAAAATGCGGGTGCTGAAAAGCTCTTAGCACCTTCTCCCACCTCCCTAACCTCCACAGCGCTGGCCGACAGGCAGCTTAATTGGGGCTGGCTGCTGGGGTTTAGCAGTTGTCAATTCCAGCAATCATTATGTCACCAGTGCAACTGTTCTGTTACAGAAACATCTCTCCACATGTACTCCATGGAGATCAGTGCTCAAACTCTGAACAGACTGCCTCTGGCTACTGAGTCTTGAACCTTCCCAGGGAGTCGCACTGCTCTTGCATATACTCCGAGAAATGCTGCACATGTGTCTCCATCAGATTGGCCATTCTCTCATGGTTGGAGTTCATGTGTTTGAGCTCAACAAGACAAAGTCTATCTCATGATGGTGGTAGACCCCTTTACTCACAGTTCATGAGAATGTTCCAGTTCAGGGAATCTGCCAGATATCCTCACACCTGCTGATGCTCCAAGTACTGTGCCCCACACAGTGATTCCAGAGGCTCCATCTCAATGTCTAGTGATGCATCACCCTGACTGTTTTCTCACATCTGAGGAGAACTGTTAACAGATGTCTCTTAACTCAAACACTGCCTCCTGTATCCAGGTCCAGTGCCCTTCACTGCATCCTTGGACATCTCTTCCTTCTTCTGGTGCCCGAAGGGTGAGGTGGAGCAGGGGTGGGGGAGCGGGTGTGGGGTGGGGGGGGGGGGGGGTGAGGGGCGGGGGAGGGGGTGGTGGCAGGTGGGGGGTGAGCAAGTGTCACTTGGATCTGTGTGAGATAGAAAGGAGGTTATTATAATTAGCTCTTGGCATTCCGAAAGCCCGCTCAGATATGCACCATTGTCTGTAACCATAGTTGTCATCAACCTTCATACACCCCCTCAAACCAACGGCCCTTCTGCTTAGTTTTTAAAAATATGTTCTTTCATGGGATGTGGGTGTCACTGGCAGGGCCAGCCTTTGTTGCCCATTCCTAATTGTCCTTGTGTTGTGAACATTTCCGAGGACAATTTCCTCCCATGCTCTGGGAATGTGTAGATTGGGTGGATTGGCCATGGTAGGTTGCCCCTTAATGTCAGATATATTAGCAGGGTAAATACATGGGGTTACGGGGATAGTGCCTGGGTGGGATTGTTGTCAATGCGGGCTCGATGGACCAAATGGCCTCCTTCTGCACTGTAAGAATTCTCTGATTCTATGACAGCAGAGTCAACCACTTGGTTGGGGATCTGCAGCCTCATGTAGGCCATACCAGATAAGGATTGTAGATTAGTGAACCAGATGGGCTTTTAGGACAATCAATGGCAATTTCATGGTCAACATTACTGAGAGTAGCCTTCAATTCCAGATTTTATTTGAATTTAAATTCCACCAGCTGCCATGGTGGGATTTAAATTCCCAGAGCATCAGACTGGGCCGCTGGTTTGTTAATCCAGTGAAATTACCTCAGTGCCCCAAGTGTTAGTGTTAGTACTAAGATCAAGCGTTGAATCAAGCCCAAACTCAAGTGCAATGCCTTTTCTTGTCAGCTTGGATCTTGGATGTTTCTTTTTTGGGGACCTTGAATGGGATGCAATTTGAATTTGATTTTTGAAGCAAGCAAAGAGGTGGATTTGGGTTTGCCTAGTCCACTCTGCATATTGGCTTTGTAACTTTAAGAATGATTGTTGCATTTGCAGGCTACCAGAAAGGCAGCTGTCACTGTTAAGGAGTGCGGAAGAGTCTGGCTCCAACTTGGCACAGGGTTTTGTGCAGTGCTTGGAGCCAATCCTTCCCAGCATGCAAGTGGTGGCCCACTAATGAGAGCAATTATGGTTCCAAGTGTCCTCCATCCTTTGATGCCGGTGTCTCAGCTTCCATGGCAGCAAAAGCAGAAGGCACCCAACTGGGTGCTGCATTGGCAACTTAGACTGAGGTCAAATGATATCTCAGCTTATTGCCATGGAAACCCAGCTTGGTGCCATGCAGGTTCAGACAACCGTCACCATGATTTCAGACATCAGTTGTCCACGAGGTTTGCAGGGTCTCACTGCAATCCAGCAATTTGTCCTCCAACAGAATGCTAGGATTGCTGAGGCATCACCTTAAGGATTGATGATAGGCTCGGTGGCAAACAAACTTGCTGTCCTCTCTCCGATGTCTGTATTCATCCTCCTCCCATCACTGCCACTCTGCTAGCGTTCTTGCTGTTGCAGCCACTCAGCTACTCCAGGCAGTTTGCCACACACACTGAGGTGGTGTAGTTCAAATCTTGGCTTTTTAGGCCTGGAGCTGCTTGAGGTTCAAGGCCACCTGGAGTGTCTCCCATTGAATGCCAGCAGCCTTCCACCAGCTATGCTACAGCCACTGGTCTAGCACTGTGTAGGGGCATCCACAAGACAGTCACTAATGCGCAAAAGGTTAAATATTGTATGTATTACCGTATTGGATATTTTGTTAGATGAAGTTGATATTGAGTGCCTAAAAGGCTCCGTGGAGCCTTTTAATTCAGGTTTTTGGCCAAGAGAATGCTTTGATTATCCTTGGGTTCCTTCAGAATGCTTGAGGCAGTGGAACCATTGCTTCATCATTGTGGGGTGCCAAAGAGAGTCACCTACTGGGTTTAGAGCAGACAGTGAACAAACACCAGCATGATATGCCGAGTGTGTTTGCCAACTGGTGTGTGGAATAGGATCAGGAGCGTGGAAGAGTGGAAGAGGAATTCAAGGGAGGAGAGGGGGTGAGGTCAGGAACACAGAGGAATGAAGTGGGAAAGACCTGGCATCTTTGGAGTGATGCTGTGGGGAGGTACGGTCAGTCAGGTAAGAAACAGAAGGGCCTAAAGGGCAGAGTCAGTACTGTCCAAATGTGCGTCCATCTCAGGGTGTTGGCTGGCAGAGTCCTTACAGAACTTTGAGTTCACTTCCAACATTTCAATTACCCCTGCTGACAGTGATTTGGGGCAATGGATGGGATTCTCCAGCCTCCCAGGCACGTGGCTCTCGACAGCAGGAGGCAGCGTGCCGTTCGCTGGTGGTGGGATTCTCTGGTCCCACCGCGGTCAATGGGATTTCCCATTGAAGCTACCCCACCGCCACCGGGGAAACCTGCGGACGTGGGTACGCTGCGACGGAACCAGAGAATCCCACCGCCAGAGAACGGCCAAAAGATCCCACCAATGTCTTTTACAATGTGCAGAAGGAAGGAGCAGCTCACCCTGCAAACTCGGCCACATCCCACAGACTGACAAGTAAAAGACTGGACACTAAAAGGAACATTTAATAACGAGCGAACAAACATTATCCCTAACTCCCTCCAACTACCAATGTGTGCCAACCATGAGGTGTGCCAGTACACTTAGCGCTCTGAACAATGATGCCCATGTGAATAAAGTGATACCAATGTGATGTCAAATACTCATGAGTGAAATTTAATTTTGAAAAACAACACCATTGCTGATGTTAATGACAGTGGAGTTGGGTGGGAGAGTTGTGGCTGTGATGTAGAGCCTCCCTGTTGATCATGAGTCTCTTTTCTAGTCCACCCTGTAGCTGCTGCATTGTCAGCTGCTGCTGGGTTTCAGCTCTGGAAAGCTTCCTCCATTGCAGAGTTGCACTTGTCTCCCTTACACTGGCGCACTTTAAAATTTAATTTTAATCACATGGGATACAGGACAAAACAAGAGAGTGGAATTGGAGCATAGTTCTGTTTCACCATCGGAAATGCTGTGCCACTGACAGAACTCCGCCCCTTGGCCAGAATTACCAGGCCGTTATTGCCCGGCAGTGGGGGGGGGGGGGGGGTGCCAACGACAAATCCTTGCCATGGGTTTCCCAGTGGCAGAGTGTGCCTAGAACGGGAAACCCCATGGACAGTGGTGGGATTGGATAATCCGCTAACTGCCAATGGCAGGCCACCCCTGCCACCGCGAAACACACGCAGGGAGCATGGAGAATCCCGCCTCTTGTCTTCTACCCCTGCTCCTGTCGAAAGGGATCGACAAGTACACGTCCCATAGAATTGGACGGAATACAAGAGAAAACTCAGGTCATATGCTCAGGTAATTCGTCTCCAATCAGTAAGTTTCAGCCTGCAACCTCCCTCTCGGTTACAATCACTTTTGTTTCCAGGTACTAAGATTGGCTGAGTGTGGGCATTTGCACCTTGAATTAAAAGATTGAGTTTTAGGCCCAGACTTCTGCCTATAATGTTGGCTGATACTTACTGCAGTTCTAAAGAAGTGCTGCTCTGTCTTTAGATCCTGCTTGCTTTCTTAAGCAGATGTAAACAAGTCCCACATGTCTATTTTTGAAGCAGCAGAGAGTTCTCCCAGTGCTCTGGCTAGCATTTATCCTTCAACAACATCACTAAAGACACTTTAATTGGTCCTTTATCTCTTTGCTACTTGTGGGAGCTTGCTGCACACAAATTGCCTGCCGTTTTCCCTTACATTGCAGCAGTGTTCACACTACAGCAGCGCTTCATTGGCTGTGAAGCACTTTAGGACAGTCTCAAGTTACCAAAAATGCTATCTCAATGCAAGTTCTTACTTTCTCGAGCTTATCTATAAATTATGGTCAGTATTTCTTTAAACATTTGTGATTTATTTCTTCGTGGCTGCCTTACACAATCTACTTCCTCACTACACCCCATTGTGCCGAATCGTCTCCAAATTTTCTTCTTCATTTGAGGATTTTGTTTTGTCTTGAGTGCCTAACACCGGTACATACATCAGCATCTGGGTGTAATACAGGGAGAAAAATCCAGTGGGAGGATTGCACAGCAGAAATGGCCATCCACTCTGAGTGTTCAGTTGTCCCAACCTGAGTTTGCTTCTGACAGTGAGCCCAGGTGCTGCTTTATGCCTCGGGGCTAGAGTGAAAATCTACCATATTATTTTCTGTGTTTTAAGAGCCAAGGTGGCATCACCATATCACTACTTACTCAGTCCCTTCTCTTTACTCCATGATCATGGTAGAGACTAGAATGTGTTTGTTTATATTTTTTAGAATTCAAAAACCCATGTATTTTCTAAATAATTAAAGCCACAATGCTTAAATCAAAAGAATTTTACTGAACCAAAATCAAAGAACATGAATATTTAAAACTACACCCAATCTTAAATTGTCAGTTACACGAAAGATATTAAAAGTACAAAGAACACAGTTACTTATGTTTCTAACTAAACTTCTTACCTCAAAATTTCCTCCCCATCCATTTGATTTACACCCTTAAAACTCAAGTCAGATACTTAGCCAAATGTGGAAGATTAACCATTTGGTCTGAGTGCTGCTTCAAAGATTCATCTAAGGGTTGAGATTTCTTGGGCCTCCTGCTTATTCCCAACAAGTTTTTCCTTTCAAATCTCCTCCAACTGTCCCATGGTTATAAACTCCCATCGTCATTGCTTGCAATTTAGGCCTCTCTTTCCCTTCACCCTTCTTCTCTCCCATCCCCACCCTCTCTGCCAACTCCTACACACCCATTCCCCTCCCCCAAATCTCCACACCTATCCTCAACTCTCAACTTCCCTTCCTAACCTCTTAGTCCTCAACCCCTTCTCCCTTCAACTCCCCTACCACCTCTCCACCCCCTCTCTCATATTCCTTCTACCCCCACCCCTCCCACACACCCCTCTCTTTAACATCCTGTCTCCCTATGCACCCCTCCCCATCGTCTCTCCTGGAGAAACCTTGTTCTTAAAGAAACCAGCACGCCAATATGAAATATACCCCACCCAAAACACATGGACTATCACAATTTGTTTTAACATTGGGGTGCCCCGCACTATGTTTCCATTTGAAGGATGATTATCAATAAAATGATTTTAATTAGCTTTGCATTATGCATTCTCTTTCTATGTGATATACACTGTTTTCCAATGTAAATATGTCAAGCATAACAGCATTGAAATTATCAGCAGCATATCTGTAAAGTAGCGGCCAGTATTTAAGGGCGACATTCTCAAGTTCCTTGCTCCAAATCAATGCCATAAGACATAGGAACAGAATTAGGCCACTCAGCCCATCGAGTCTGCTCCACCATTCAATCATGGCTGATACTTTTCTCTTCCCCATTCTCCTGCCTTTTCCCCATAACCCCCTTAGTAATCATGGCCCTATCTATCTCTGTCTTAAAGACACTCAATGACTTGGCCTCCACAACCTTCTGCGGCAACGAGTTCCACAGACTCACCACTCTCTGGCTGAAGAAATTCCTCCTCATCTCTGTTTTAAAGAATCGAGGAGGAATTTCTTCAGCCAGAGAGTGGTGAGTCTCTGGAACTCTTTGCATCTCGAATTTTTTGTATCAGAGCTCCAAAGATGTCGATGGTGTCTGATACATCCATTGCTTTGGTATAACTGCACATTACACTTGCCCACATTTTCCATTTACTTCACACAACCCCAAGTGTGAGAAGATATTGTCAAAGGCTCCTTTCCATCGCGAGGCTGGCCACTGTGGGGTGTCATTTGCAGGAACTTGTTAATAGGAACATTATTGTTGCATGGGAAATAGATAAGGACATCAAATAGGTTCTCAATTAGCATTTCCTTTGTGTAGCCACTCCTATCACCCCCAGTCCCAACACCAAAATCCACCACCCGTCAGTGCAACACTCGATATTCATTGTTTTTTGCAAACTGCGCAAGCATTGGCCTGACTGGAAAAAAGTATTCCCTTCACAAGGTCTGCTCAAACTGTCTGGAACTTTCTCCCATGTGTGACTTGACTTGATTCCACCAATTTAAAGTAGCCCATAACTGATTTGAAATACTTTTGTCATTTTTATCAGAAAATGAGCCTTTCGACAAATTTGCATATGAATGTATTTAATTTTTTTAATCGTGTGATTTAAAATGGAGTTTAATGTTAATTACTAATCCCAGAAAGTGGAGCTCATTAATATGCTAATGTATTTTATTTTTGGACACCATAAGGTGGCAAGTAGCAAAAGAGCACATTTTTCAGATATGATGTGACTATATGAAGACAGTTTAGTGATTGTTCTCGGAAGGAACAGCTGCAGTCATAAGATGTGCCTCACAAAATGGAAGGTTATGACTGTCAGTAGTTGACATTCCTTTTCTGCCGAGAGAGGCATTAACAGTCAGTGTTACTAGAAATGAAAAATTAAGGCTTTCAAGTTGTTGCACACTCACTTTTGTCTCCTCAATTGCTGCCGAGTTAATGTAAAACACAATCAACTGGAAAGGAGGGAAGTAAGCAGCAGAGGCCTGTGATTTATTCTTAATTAGGCACTGACACTGCATCTTGTCAAACAAGGGTATAGTGTGTGCTGAGGCACACTGACACAAACAGACAGGACCAGTTACAGCAGCGCAGAATACAAAATGCATTCGGTTGACATTGAAAGGGATTTAGATAAGTACTGGATTTTTAAAAAAAGCTCTCTCTATCTCTGCGTGCGTGTGTGTGTGTGTGTATATTTATATATATATGAGAGAGAAGGACAAGGACAGTGTTTGTAGGAGGCAAATTGTATGTGAATGTGTATCTATTAGTTTATCAGTCTTTGAAATAAGGCAGGCCAAACCTGTCCAAGTGCTGTATGTCTTTCCTCGGGCACGCGGATTAAAGGTCAAATCTTTGCAACCAGTCAAAACAGCAAGAAAAAACAAAGAGAAAAAAAATGGAGAATTCACCTAATTTAGCTGTTTGAACCCTGAATGAAATGGGAAGAGTGAGACGGTGGTTAGTGGAGCGTGAGTAATATTCTCCCTCTCACACTGAGATTGGGAGCTGCTTTTTCAGCCAGCACTGATGGAGCCTCCAGCAGCAAGGCTCTGGCAATCAGCCAGCCAATCTTTGCACTCCAGTGAAGTTCTGATTCCATCTGTTTCTGCAGTGAATATTCTACTTCAGGTCAAACCCACATAGCCGGCAGTATTAACATGGCCATGATCTGTAAAGATATTTCAAAGAAGCTGGAAAGTGATGTTAGGCCTGGCTGTAAAACTGTAATGGCTAAGGTACAACACTAATTATTGAGGAGAGTATGTACCTCGTATCAGTTGGCACTGTTTCATTTTCACTCCGGGGGCAATTACCCATCCTAGAGGTTGGCAGTCATATTTTCTTAACAAAAGGAGTGAAGCTGCTCATTAAAAAAGGCCATTTAGGCTCAAATTGTGGAAAGAAATTTAATGATTGTCCACTAAGTTGACAAAAAAGATTTATCACGATGAGATGCATTCATTAAACAGGTTTGCTGCATGTTCTTTTTAGAACGCTGCTGTCTTTTTCTCATTGAGCAGCCTTTCCTATCGATGTAGTCATTAATAGATCCGTGTGCTTCAGAAGGCGAATTGAAAATGCAAGTGTAGAATAGGAGAACCAGCATGGACTCAATGGGTTGAATGGCATCTTATGTGCTGTAAAGACCCTAACTCCATGACTAATGGAAGGACCTAAGAATGGATGGCTGTGACATCTGATTGATAATTAGACTACAATGCAATGTGCTGAATAAGGTGAGCACAATATCTAATGCTGATCTATAGTTCCAAAGGTGGCACTAGTTCTTTGGTACCTTGCCCAAATGGTGTGAGAGTGGACAATGTGTGGAAAGAATTATTTCACACATTAGCCTCTCCACTTATTCCTCTGGTAGTTTTGCCTTTCTTCAAGTAATTCACCCTGTTCCACTCTTCTCAACTTGTCTTTACATTTTCATTATTTTCCAGATATTCCAGAATCAGGAATCGTGTGGTGAAATGTTGTGTGATGAAACCTCCAGGAATGCCTGCAATCAGAGTGGGGGAAGAGACTAAAAACTGCTGTTGTACTGGGGCTGGATTTAGCGGCTGCCCACAACGCCCCCCCCACACCCCCCCCGCCCTCCACTGGGGTTGGATTAAGCTGTGCCCCCCCCCCCCACCGCCCCCCCCCCCCGCCCCCCCCTCTACTGGGGCTGGATTTAGCAGCTGCCCACAACGCCCCCCCCCCCGCCCCGCCCCACCTCTACTGGGGCTGGATTTAGTGGATCCCCCCCCCCCCCCCGCAGCCCCCCCCCCCCCCCCCCCCCCCCCCTCACCCCCGCCCTACTGGGGCTGGATTAAGCGGCTGCCCACAACCCCCGTCCCCCTTATACTGGGGCTGGATTTAGTGGCTGCCCCCCACCCCCCCAACTCTACTGGGGCTGGATTTAGCGGCTGCCACTCCCCCCTCCCCCCTCCCCCCTTTCTACTGGGGCTGGATTTAGCGGCTGCCACTCCCCCCTCCCCCCTTTCTACTGGGGCTGGATTTAGCGGCTGCTCCCCGCCACCCCCTCTAATGTCACAGAGGGCACCTGGAAACGTCCGAATATGTAAACGTTTCGTGCTAATGTCACCTTCACAGCCACAGAGGAGGCAGCACCCCTGTGGAAAGAGGCTGGAAGTCAGGTACAAATAACTCATGGTGTTGGGGGGGCGGGGGCGGGGGTAAAGCTTTCTCAGACATGACTTGCATAAAAAGTCCAAATAAGACCATAGTGGTCTGTAGACCTTGTGCCACAGACGTGGCTGTTAACTGCACGCACAAGACTGCACCCTCTTGGTTTTCATTCTTCCCTCTTCTATGCTCTTGCCGTCCTTCTCATCAGAGGGGAATCCTTTCTTTCACTATGCAGTGGACCCTTTATATTCTCACAAAGCACCTTCAAATGCTTAGAAAATGCAGCTTTTAAGTAGTGGAAATGCTTTCCAGCCAAATTAGTGTTGCAGAATTGCACTGTGTGACCTTTCACCTCCCTGATCTTTTTCTGACTGTGGAATCAGCACACCAGCTTAATAGTAGCAATGACTTTCAGGGGTAGTGACTGAGCTGGGGGAACCTGGGGGAGCACCAGGCAAAACCCCTTCTTTCCTTAAATGGAATGGGGTATGCTTCCAGTGGATCAGCCCATTGTTTGGGTGCAGTTTAAGTAAAGTGTCTCTATAATCATTAAACAATGTTCGATGTAATGATATATTCCCCAGTGCCTGAAGAGTAAAAAAAAGAGAAAAAAGATTCAGAATAAGAAGAAGAGAAGATTGAAAAAGGGAAAGGTGAGTGCTCATAATCTAATGACCACCTTCCATTAGCGGTTTTACCTTCCTGCATCTGTTTCATTATTGACGTTGCTTCAAGCCAATAAAAACAGAATTGTGGTAAAAATCTATGCAAGTATTCCCATTACTCCCTCATTCGGCCACTTCCTCCCCTCTTTCCTCTGTCAACATTTTATTTTAAATCGAGTTGATGCCAGAATGATAATAAAGGTTAATTTATGGAAGATTTTAATTATTTCTTGTCAAGCGGGGTGATTGCAGGAGCTGCCTGGCAGTGGAGGTGCTGGCTAGTGTTTTTACCCATGATCTGATGCAATCAGGAGTGCCTGTGGAATTGTCAATCTAGCCCAAGCCAGCAAAAATATTTTGTACCAAGAGTAATCCTGCATCTGAGACACTGAATTAATTTTTATCCGTGCATGCGGATCTGCTTTTCAATTGTACATTTACTAATGTTTCCACATCAGCGATAGCCATGGCAACAAACTTCTTCTTAAGCGTATTATGATAATGAATAGGTTATTATAGTAATCCGCAGAATCATGACTATTTTAATCCTGTCACTAGGAAATTATATCTAAGTATTGCCTGAATTTCAAAAGGTGGTGTGCGTATTATTATATTGCACTAATACAGCCTTTTATTCACTGAGCACTTTGGTTTAAACATTTTATTTTTATTTTCTTGTTCCGCAAGGATTTAAGAGCTTGCAAAGCTTAATAGATTCTGTTCGAGTATCCAAAATCCAATGAAAGAGATAAACGTTCGTTAATGCAAGAGACATTGTGGATTAATGGATGGGAAGCAGAGAAGATTGAGCACACATTAGGAAATGAGAGAGGCAGAAAACAATTTTATTAAGTACAGGAAGATGAAAATGAAATTGTAAAGGTTGCATTGAACTGGAGGCTCAGTAATAAACTTCACATATTTAATAACGAGGAACAAAGGCTACACAAAATGTTGTCTTAAATTCAACAGGATCATTAAAAATGTTTGGAGTATAAAAAAAAATCATTATCTTAAAAGACTGCTTTATTGCAGATAAAGATTTGAAGAACACAAAATGGGCGCATGAGATCCCTCATAAGAGAACAAAAGAGACTGCGAGAAAAAAGAGATAAAAGAAGAAATGTAGCCACGAGCGGGAAGAAAACACATATTTCTGTGCAACAAACTGATACTTTATACTGAGTAGAAAATAGTTGCTCCAAAGCTTATCACTTCACAGGATCCTGACTGAAGCAGGCAGAAATTGGAGACATTAAGGTGGCAGATTTCGAGAAATACACTTCTGCTCAATGATTGCAGTCTGTTTAAACAGTTTACAAGATAATCTGTCCAGTAAGCAGCTGGCCTGACAGTTAGCATGTTCATTCTGCTGGATAACAAACACAGTCTGATTGCAGCTCAAGCGGCCATTCCCTATGCAAGGAGGCATTGTTCCATTCCTGATTAAATGGGCAGCTGTAGATTGCAAAGAATGTAATTGCCTTGGCCACGCAACATCTTCACCTGTTATTTCAAGTATGCTAAATCATAGCAGAAATTATTAACAGCCACCGTTTCATGGTAGTTTAATTTGAGACGATGCACCGTTAGTGTAGCACAGATGAATAGGTGTGTTGGACTTGACTTTAAATAGGGCTGACATCCAATGAATATTTTGTAGCAATTGCACTGTAGGGAGCTCGTCAGTGATTGCATTTACAGCCACACAATTGTCAAGCATAGAAGGGGAAAAAATAGTCTGCTAATACTGCTTGCACTCATAATCTTAACAATGATTGGAGCAGTTGACAGCTAAATCATTTTTCAATTAGGTCTATAAACGAGGTGAGCATGGGCTGATGAGGTTTCTGTAAAATATTTCAGTGCCAGGATGATCGGGGAATTCACTTATCATTCAGATTGGAAGTGGTATTAAATTTTAATGCACAACATTCAGTTTCCCAGCAATCTTCTTGTGATGCGCTTCCCCAACGGCTCAATGATACAGGGAGCAGCTGAACTATTTGGATCAATAAACTCCAAGTCCTGTTTTACACTAAATTAGGTGATTGCCACCAGGGTGGCAATAGAGGCACGACAACTGGCTTCAGCACCCTGTGTTAGGGAGGGAAAGGTCCTCATTTTGTTCACAAACCCAAGATCCTGGCTTCAATGTGTAGGAGTTGGCTGCGGAAATAAGAGGTCTTGGCTGCGATGTGTTCCATGATTGCCTCATCTACCAATATCACTATCAAGATATATAACCAAATAGTGACCGCTTGGTTGAGGGACTGGAAAGCACTCTGTGCCAGTGCATCAATACATCAAAAGATTTGATGACTTCTGGAAGAGAAGGAGGAAGAAAATTGATGAGAAAAGAATAAAGAGAAATCTTCTCCTGATGAGGTTTAAAATTGACTGTCTTGCCAATGGTGCCCACATTCCATGAATGAATAAAATGAAAAACTGGCTAACATAAATAGAGGGTGTTTCACTCCAGCTTTCTACTTTTTGTCTGGTGCACACATCTTTTGCATATCTTTTAAACTCATCATGGGGCTAATTTTGACCAAGCTTGGCATGGACAAGTTGGGCCGAAGGGCCTGTTTCCATGCTTTAAACCTCTATGACTCTCGCTTCCATGGGTCAAAACCTTGCTCCTTTTAAACGTCACCCAATATTTATGTACATTGACTTTGATGGAGCATAGATTCTGCTGTGGAGAGAACCCAGCATTGAATTTGATCCCATCAGTTTCCTGAAGAGCAGTTAGGGTTAACATTGCAGCCAGGGTTTTCAATTACTTATTTAGTTATTCATTAATCATTTATTTTCCCGCCTCCTTTTCCTGCAAGCTTTCTCCATGCTCTCCTGAAGCCACAAGCTTATCTCTGAAATACTGTTCCCGAGGCACCAGGTGTCATCCTCTTGTCTAAATGGGTAATATGCATTTAAATCGGCATAATGAAGCCCGCGCCCAACTTACCCAAGGATTCCCACTTTATGAGGCTCCGATCCGATCGGCGCCCACGCATTTACCGTGTTGCTGAATTCAAGTCCGATAGGGCTTCAACTCAGCAACTGAACCGCCGAATCGCCCCCGACCACCCTTCGCGGACCGCCCCCACGAACCACCCCGGCAGCCCACCCATGCCCCACCTGCGATCGGACCACCCTGGGACGCAGGCCCCGCCAGCAGCCACCCCCCCGCCCCGGGATCGGACCCCCCTGGGCCCCCGACCTACCTTGATCACTGGTGTCCGTTGAAAGCATCTTGCGATCCTGGATCCTGGCCTTGCTCCGGGGGTCCTGATGGGTAGGATGACGTCTCTTCACTGGGGGGGGGGGGTGATGTGACATCTCTTCTCTGAGGGGGGGGGTAGGGGGGGATGTGACGTCTCTTCTCTGAGGGGGGGCGGGTAGGGGGGGATGTGACGTCTCTTCCCTGAGGGGGGGCGGGTAGGGGGGGATGTGACATCTCTTCCCTGAGGGGGGGGGAGGGGGGATGTGATGTCTCTTCCCTGAGGGGGGGCGGGTAGGGGGGGGATGTGACATCTCTTCCCTGAGGGGGTGGGGGGAGCGGGGAATGTGATGTCTCTTCCCTGAGGGGGGTGGGGGGGGGTGGTAGGGGGGGGGATGTGACGTCTCTGCCCCTGGGGGTGTGACGTCCCTGGGGATGTGACGTCTCTGCCCCAGCAGTGCTGTCAGCGCTGCCTTTGACTTTCGTGCTCGGGCGCGCTGAGTGCTGTCGGCTTTGAACTGCGCATGTGCAGGTCGGTGCTCCGACAGATGCAAATGCACTAGGCCCCGCCCACTGGACCCGCGCCGAGAAAAGGTGTATGGGGGCGCTGGAGCACGGCTACCGTCGCCGGTCTGAATTACGACCACACCCGGCACTTAGAGCCGATTTGGTAAAATCGGCCCCTATGATTCCTGCAGATTGTCACAATGTAATTCAATTAATATTGATGGAGTACCTATTTCTAGACAAAACATTAGCACATTTAAGGTTGATGGGAAACAACAGCACATGGGAATATTTATTAAGGAGCTGCTACTCTCCTGTCTGCTCACATGGCATCAAAATATTTAAATATCCTACTCTGAACACAGTAAGATCCATTCCTCCATTCATAGTCATAGAGGTTTACAGCATGGAAACAGGCCCTTCGGCCCAACTTGTCCATGCCGCCCTTTTCTTTAAACCCCTAAGCTAATCCCAATTGCCCACATTTGGCCCATACCCCTCTATACTCATCTTACCAGTGTAACTATCTAAATGCTTTTTAAACGACAAAATTGTACCCGCCTCTACTACTGCTTCTGGCAGCTTATTCTAGACACTCACCACCCTCTGTGTGAAACAATTGCCCCTCTGGACACTTTTGTATTTCTCCCCTCTCACCTTAAACCTATGCCCTCTAGTTTTAGACTCCCCTACCTTTGAGAAAAGATATTGACTATCTAGCTGATCTGTTCCCCTCATTATTTTATAGATCACTATAAGATCACCCCTCAGCTTTCTACGCTCCAGAGAAAAAAGTCCCAGTCTATCCAGCCTCTCCTTATAACCCAAACCATCAAGTCCCGGTAGCATCCTCGTAAATCTTTTCTGCACTCTTTCTAGTTTAATAATATCCTTTCTATAATAGGGTGACCAGAACCGTACCCAGTATTCCAAGCGTGGTCTTACCAATGTCTTGTACAACTTCAAAAAGACGTCCCAACTCCTTTATTTAATGTTCTGACCAATGAAACCAAGCATGCTGAATGCCTTCTTCACCGCTCTGTCCACCTGTGACTCCACTTTCAAGGAGATCTCTTTGTTCTGTAACTCTCCCCAACACCCCACCATTAACTGAATAAGTCTTGCCCTGGTTCAATCTACCAAAATGCATCACCTCTCATTAATCTAAATTAAGCTCCATCTGCCATTCGCCAGCCCACTGGCCCAATTGATCAAGGTCCCATTGCAATCGGAGATAACTTTCTTCACTGTCCACTATGCCACCAATCTTGGTGTCATCTGCAAACTTACTAACCATGCCTCCTATATTCTCATCCAAATCATTAATATAAATGACAAATAACAGTGGACCCAGCACTGATCCCTGAGGCACACCACTGGTCACAGGCCTCCAGTTTGAAAAACAACCCTCTACAACCATCCTCTGGCTTCTGTCAAGAAGCCAATTTTGTATCCATTTAGATACCTCACCTTGGATCCCATGAGATTTAACGTTATGCAACAACCTACTATGTGGTATCTTGTCAAAGGCCTTGCTAAAGTCCATGTAGACAACATCAACTGCACTGCCCTCATCTATCTTCTTGGTTATCCCAAAACTCAATCAAATTTGTCAGACATTATTTTCCACTCACAAAGCCATGTTGACTGTCCCGAATCAGTCCTTGCATCTCTAAATGATTGTAGATTCTATCTCTCAAAATACCTTCCAACAACTTACCCACCACAGATGTGAGGCTCACTGGCCTGTAGTCCCCAGGCTTTTCCCTGCAACCCTTTATAAACAAAGGCACAACATTTGCCACCCTCCAATCTTCAGGCACCTCACCCATGATTCAAATATCTCTGCTAGGGCACCTGCAATTTCCTCCCTAGCCTCCCACAATGTCCGAGGATACACTTCATCAGGTCCCCGGGATTTATCTATCTTGATTTAAGACTTCCAGCACCTCGCTCTCTGTAATATGTACACTCCTCAAGACATCACTATTTATTTCCCTAAGTTCCCTAGCATCCATGCTTTTCTCAACAGTAAATACTGATGCGAAATATTCATTTAGGATCTCACCCATCCCTTGTGGATCCGCACATAGATGACCTTGTTGATCCTTAAGAAGCCCTACTCTCTCCCAAGTTACTCTTTTGGCCTTTGTGTATTTGTAGAAGATCTTTGAATTCTCCTTTGCCTTATCTGCCAAAACAATCTCGTGCCTCCTTTTTGCCCTCCTGATTTCTCTCTCTACTCCTACATCCCCTATACTCTTCAAGGGATTCACTTGATCCCAGCTGCATATGCATGTCATGTGCCTCCTTCTTCGTCTTGACCAGGGCCTCAATATCCCAAGTCATCCAGGGTTCTCTACTTCTGCCAGCCTTGCCCTTCACTCTAAGAGGAATGTGCTTACTCTGAACCCTGGTTAACACACTTTTGAAAGCCTCCCACTTACCAGATATCCCTTTGCCTTCCCACAGACTCCCCCAATTAACTTTTGAAAGTTCCTGCCTGATACCATCAAAATTGGCCTTGCCCCAATTTAAAATTTTAACTTTTGGGCCAGACCTATCATTCTCCATAGCTAGCTTAAAACTAATAGAATTATGGTCACTGGTCCCAAAGTGATCCCTCACTAACACTTCTGTCACCTGCCCTTCCTTATTTCCCAAGAGGAGGTCAAGTTTTGCCCCCTCTCTAGTCGGGCCATCCACATACTGAATGAGAAATTCCTCCTGAATACACTCAACAAATTTCTCTCCATCCAACCCTCTAATACTATGGCTGTCCCAGCCAATGTTGGGAAAGTTAAAATCTCCTGCTATTGCCATCCTATTTTTCTTGGAATTATCTGTAATCTCATTACATATTTGCTCCTCAATTTCCTGCTGACAATTTGGGGGCCTATAGTACAACCCTATCAAAGTGATTTCCCCCTTCTTATTTCTCAGTTCTACCCATATAGACTCAGTGGCCGAACCCTGGGATATATCCCTTCTGAGTACGGCTGTGATGTTTTCCCTAATCAAAAGTGCAACTCCCCCTCCTCTCTTACCTCCTGTTCTATCTTTCCTATTGCATCTGTACCCTGGAACATTGAGCTGCCAGTCCTGTCCCTCCCTTAGCCATGTTTCAGTAATTGCTATAATATCCCAGTCCCACATACCCATCCATGCCTGAGTTCATCTGCCTTGCCGGAAAGGCCTCTTGCATTGAAATAAATGCAGTTTAATCTGGACTTCCCTTGCTCATTCATCAAAAAGAAAAAAAAATATTTCAAGAACTAGACTATATCTCAGGAGTGAAACATTATGAAAGTAATAAAAGTAACTTTCTAAACAATGTCCTCTCATGAGCAAGATTATCCTTATTATATATCAGCAATACGGCCAGGTACATCACAGTTTGATTTCATCATTAATTGAATAAGTATGTGTTGTATTGGGTGAGTATTGTCTTAGGCAGTAAAACTGATGGATTGGACTGGAATAATCTCATCAAAGTCTTTCACTATGGTTGAATAAAAGGCTTGATTTGAATGCTTCAGTGCTATTATTTGTTATTACATATAACAGCACTAAAGGAGATTCTGTTTACTTTTTGCTAATGGCATTGCTGTTCCCTCTGTTTGTTTATTTATTTTAAATATTTTCTGTTTTATGGGAAGGCTGAGAAATGATTATTCTTGATCCTAAAGTTATTTTAAATCGAGCTTACAAGGGTTAACCTGAGACCTGCTGTGGCTCTGACCCACTCACTGCCCTCAAAAGCTTTTCTTGTGATGCCTAGGTTTGGTCAATCTTGTGCTCTGTATCCAGTTGTCTTTTCTTTGTTGTCTGGCTCAGTCATCTATTACATAGGGGAGCCTCTGTTCTTCAAACTGCAATGGATGTGCCTTATTTTGTGTGTACTTAATATATGATCAGTGCTAAAAGAGTTGAAACAAGCATGTGAAACAAGGTGAAAAAGATCAGAGTGAAGAGATATTGAATCTAAGTATTTGGAATTTAACTAAGACTGTTATTTAGGCAATGCTCGAATCGTCATGTTTTTCTCAGCTATTGCAGTGATCACATTTGTTTAAGTGTGTGCCATTTTCAGGATATCAATCTTGAATTTCACCTTTCTCTCAATCTTAATCTTTGGCTTATATTGGTCACAGTAAGAGTTTTAACAACACCAGGTTAAAGTCCAAAAGGTTTATTTGGTAGCAAATATCATTAGCTTTACCAATACCATTAGCAAATGGTATTTGCTACCAAATAAACCTGTTGGACTTTAACCTGGTGTTGTTAAAACTCTTACTGTGTTCACCCCAGTCCAACGCCAGCATCTCCACATCATGACTTATATTGGTCAGACAGATATAGAACCATGAATCAGTACAGTGCCTATCTGGTTCTGAGAATGAATTCGAGGGTGTGGGTAGTGCAACATGAATGATAGTGAATCGCGGCTTTTTAAATCTCTCCCTATTTTTGTTTCCATTGAAGTCACCTGTCAGCTCTTAGCTGTTTTACACTATTGCACAAAGTTGAGATCTACCCTTAGGTGTGGGGTCCAGTAATCAGCTGGATGGCTGCTGAGGATCAAAAGCACCATAGTTTGTTGAAATGTTTGTCCTGATGATAATGGTGATAAGGAGGTGGCTTGGGGGAAGGGGTTTTTTAAAACTTGATTTTGGGCCTTTCAGGAGAAGTGGCTCATCAGGTGAGGCAAGTGAGGCACGAGCAACATCTGTGGAATGGCATATGTATGAAAAACAATTCCTCTTTTAGTATATCCCATGCAGAGAACTGCATCTTGTGGCCAAGGGACCAATTGCAAAACTACCGTCTTTATGGGCTTTCCTTTGCTACTTTTAAATTATTCCTCGGGATGACCCGGGTTCTGTTCCTGCACTGCAGTGCATGCATTCAAAGACATTGGCCAGAATCTTAACACTGTTCACGCTGGCGGGATTTTCCCATCCCACTGCAGTGAACGGAGTTTTGGCTGGCCAGCAAACTCTCCGACTTCGCTACAGCACGAGCGTGGCATGAATGGCAGGTATGATCGCGCACAGTGTGTACGCGCTAAGGGCCCTTGCCATGGTGACAAGCTGGTTTGTTAGGCAGGTGTGGCATGTGCTATACCTGCTGAAAAAATCACCAGCCCCCCCTCCCTTTCGGTGCTTTGCCAGACAGGCATGAAGGGGGAGCTTATTTGAAGAGCATCATATATGTAACGATTTTATTCCATTCCCACTTCTTGCATTTCCTTTTTTATTTGTTCTACTCACTACTCATTTTCTTTCCATGTTCTGCCTCTGAATTACTTTGGTTCACTTTTCTCAGTTCTTCCTTTGTTCTTTCGATCTGAAGATGGGTGGAGAATATGTGCTGTGTTGCACAGAAGGTACATTTACATCTTGGGTGCAAAGTGGAGAACAAAAGGGTGAATGCAAATGCCTCCAAACATTTTGTGCTCCATATGCATTTCTGGGAGTTGCCCTGAGGGGTTACAAGCATTTTTCTTGAAACAGGGAAGCATATTGATGATATAATACCATGTCGTCACACTTTTTTGCTTTATTTTTCAAGGCATCTGTTTGGCAAGTTGCAGGATGGCCTGGCATCAGCTTGCTGAGACTCTGAGGAAATGAGTGTCTTTTTTCAGAGCAACAGGACAGTAGCCGAAAGGTCCCAAAAATCAGCCTTGGTGCCAACAACGGCAGCACAGTGTTCTCTCACTTTTGGGCAGAAGCCCCTTCTTGGGGCCATTATATTGAGCGGAACCAAGAAATATGGGTGGGATTCATGTGCCTTCAGGGGAGTGTATTTGGAGTGAGTTCAGCCCAATTTGTGTTTGGGATGGTGGGGTGGAGGGGTGGACGTTGGTAATTGGGAAACTAGCGCTTTTACCATCTGCTGTGGACTCTGGAAAAAGCAAACATCTGTAGGATTGAACAGGTAATGCAGCTGTAATGCTGAAAGAATCAACATTAACTGGCAAAATACAAATACTGCACAAAAAAGTTAGTGCAGAATATATACTGCACGTGTGTCATTAATAACTCATTTGTACAAACCCGCACTGAAGACCTTTTCAGGTCATGGACAAACCCTGCTTGTGTGAGTTTGTGATGCGCGACCTTGTTCTGTGCAGCTGATTCTGTGCAGTAAACTTTCGTGGCAGAGCTAGCTTGAAGGAAACTGTGCAGTACAGCAGAATTTAGCAGTCCAGAGGGAGGTTGAGGAAATGACTTGTGACTGAGTGGATCTGACCCTGTGCATAATTTATAATCATTAGTTTAAGTGACAGTTGTATGATATTTGTGTCACTGCTCTGAACCCTGCAGATTTGCAGGCAAACGGTCCAATCAGTGATTGGGTTATGACCTACTCCCATTGAAAGGCTGATAATAGCAGGGAATGTTTGCTTAATGCTCTGTCTGAGTGCCTTGCCTAACAAAAACAGTCATAGTCAAATGGAAAATGTGTAAGTGACTTCAGGAAAATGTTAGATTCAGTTATTTGAGATAAGTTGTACCGAGAGCGACAGACCAAACGTGACCTCCTTTTCTGGGCAATGAGTCTGTTTAAAAAAAAGCAATTAGATAGTGGATAAGCGACAAGTGATGGTGTACTTAAAAAATAAGCAAAAGGGTGTTGCATGCTTTACAGTTCACAGAGACAAAGGGCATAATTTTAACCAAATCTGTCTGGCAGGTTCGGTTAAATCGACCTCTCATGGCTCAGTTATTTCCTCCCGAGTCTCCTCACCGATACAGTCATCAGATTTAAGATTATAATCAGGTGGACCACCAATGTTACGCTGTTTCCCGCCGTTGAAGAAACTGAGTAGTTGATTGAAGTGACAGTTTAGACCAAGTGTGGCAGATTGGCACATTCCAAGGTCCAGAACTAGATGATGAAGGATGCATTAAATCTTGGGGCAGCCATTGCAAAACCCTCAATGGAAAAAGCCGATGAGTATATGGCTCACCCGCCATACGCTGAGGGGCTGGAAAGTATGTAAAACCCCTCGGGCTGTTTGCACTGGAGAATGTTTGACATGAAATGTAAATGTTCAGTGTAAATCTAATCTGTACTGGCAAGCGTAGTGAGGCACCTCATACACTATATTGAAAGAAAATTATCTGTATTGCACTTTATGTAATGTCAAATTTGAACTGTTATCTAATATACCTTTACAAATTTTATGCATAAAGTCTATTTTAAAAAAAAGAACAGTTTAGTACTCTAGATCAGAACCATCTGTTAGGGAAGTCATTGCTGTATCCATCAGGTGATCCAGTAATTTGATCACATAGCACCCAATTTTTATGGCATTAAGTGGGCTCAGCCTGCAGTACATTGAGCAGGAAATCTACTCTCATTATGAGTTGGAAATGTGCCACCCAGTGTATGGGTATAGCAATTCCGTGTCCATCAGAATTATACTGAAAACTGGATAAGGTTGTTTAAATGAGGATTCTGAAAGAATGTATATGGGTAGAACTGAGAAATAAGAAGGGGGAAATCACTTTGATAGGGTTGTACTATAGGCCCCCAAATAGTCTGCGGGAAATTGAGGAGCAAATATGTAAGGAGATTCCAGATAGCTCCAAGAAAAATAGGGTGGTAATAGTCGGAGATTTTAATTTTCCCAACATTGACTGGGACAGCCATAGTATTAGAGGGTTGGATGGAGAGAAATTTGTTGAGTGTATTCAGGAGGAATTTCTCATTCAGTATGTGGATGGCCCGACTAGAGAGGGGGCAAAACTTGACCTCCTCTTGGGAAATAAGGAAGGTCAGGTGACAGAAGTGTTAGTGAGGGATCACTTTGGGACTAGTGACTAATTCTATTAGTTTTAAGATAGCTATGGAGAATGATAGGTCTGTCCCAAAAGTTAAAATTATAAATTGGGGCAAGGCCAATTTTGATGGTATCAGGCAGGAACTTTCAAAAGTTAATTGGGGGAGTCTATGGGAAGGCAAAGGGACGTCTGGTAAGTGGCATGCTTTCAAAAGTGTGTTAACCAGGGTTCAGGGTAAACACATTCCTCTTAGAGTGAAGGGCAAGGCTGGCAGAAGTCGGGAACCCTGGATGACTCGGGATATTGAGGCCCTGGTCAAGAAGAAGAAAGAGGCACATGACATACATAGGCAGCTGGGGTCAAGTGAATCTCTTGAAGAGTATAGGGGGTGTAGGAGTAGAGTTAAGAGAGAAATCAGGAGGGCAAAAAGGGGACACGAAATTGTTTTGGCAGATAAGGCAAAGGAGAATCCAAAGAGCTTCTACAAATACATAAAGGGCAAAAGAGTAACAAGGGAGAGTAGGGCCTCTTAAGGATCAACAAGGTCATCTATGTGCGGATCCGCAAGAGATGGGTGAGATCCTAAATGAATATTTCTCATCAAGAACAAAGAACAATACAGCACAGGAACAGGCCCTTCGGCCCTCCAAGCCCGCGCCGCTCCCCGGTCCAGGATTGAATCCTGAATCCAGGATCCCCGCCCAATTTTCCAGCCTATCTACATACTAATATCCTATCCACCGAGCTGTCCCTCACAGCTACGATGCTTTGTTCATCACAACCTATTAACTCACCCCTACCCCCCATTCCAGACCATGTGATAACAGTATTGACTGTTGAGAAAAGCATGGATGTTAGGGAACTTGGGAAATAAATAGTGATGTCTTGAGGAGTGTACATATTACAGAGAGCGAGGGGCAGGAAGTCTTAAAGCGCATCAAGGTAGATAAATCCCTGGAACCTGATGAAGTATATCCCAGGACGTTGTGGGAAGCTAGGGAGGAAATTGCGGGTCCCCTAGCCGAGATATTTGAATCATCGATAGTCACGGGTGAGGTGCCTGAAGATTGGAGAGTGGCAAATGTTGTGCCTTTGTTTAAAAAGGGCTGCAGGGAAAAGCCTGGGAACTACAGGCCAGTGAGCCTCACATCTGTGGTGGGTAAGTGTTGGAAGGTATTTTGAGAGACAGGATCTACAGGCATTTAGAGATGCAAGGACTGATTAGGGTCAGTCAGCATAGCTTTGTGAGTGGAAAATCATGTCTCACAAATTTAATTGAGTTTTTTGAAGGGGTAACCAAGAAGGTAGATGAGGGCAGTGCAGTTGATGTTGTCAACATGGACTTTAGCAAGGCCTTTGACAAGGTACCGCATGGTAGGTTGTTGCATAAAGTTAAATCTCACGGGACCCAGAGTGAGGTATCTAAATGGATATAAAATTGTCTTCTTGACAGAAGCCAGAGGGTGGTTGGAGAGAGTTGTTTTTCAAACTGGCGGCCTGTGACCAGCGGTGTGCCTCAGGGATCAGTGCTGGGCCCACTGTTATTTGTCATTTATATTAATGACTTGGATGTGAATATCGGGGGCATGGTTAGTAAATTTGCAGATGACACCAAGATTGGTGGCATAGTGGACAGTGAAGAAAGTTATCTCCAATTGCAATGGGATCTTGATCAATTGGGCCAGTGGGCTGACGAATGGCAGATGGAGTTTAATTTAGACAAATGCGAGGTGATGCATTTTGGTAGATCGAACCAAGGCAGGACTTACTCAGTTAATGGTAGGGCGTTGGGGAGAGTTACAGAACAAAGAGATCTAGGGGTACATGTTCATAGCTCCTTGAAAGTGGAGTCACAGGTGGACAGAGTGGTGAAGAAGGCATTCGGCATGCTTGGTTTCATCGGTCAGAACATTGAATACAGGAGTTGGGAAGTCTTGTTGAAGTTGCACAAGACATTGGTAAGGCCACACTTGGAATACTGTGTGCAATTCTGGTCACCCTATTATAGAAAGGATATTATTAAACTAGAAAGAGTGCAGAAAAGATTTACTAGGACGCTACTGGGACTTGATGGTTTGAGTTATAAGGAGAGGCTGAATAGACTGAGACTTTTTTCTCTGGAGCGTAGGAGGCTGAGGGGTGATCTTATAGAGGTCTATAAAATAATGAGGTAGATAGTCAATATCTTTCCCCAAGGCTAGGGGAGTCTAAAACTAGAGTGCATAGGTTTAAGGTGAGAGGGGAAAGATACAAAAGTGTCCAGAGGGGCAGTTTTTTCACACAGAGGGTGGTGAGTGTCTGGAACAAGCTGTCAGAGGTAGAAGTAGAGACGGGTACAATTTTGTCTTTTAAAAAGCGTTTCGACAGTTACATGGGGGTACAATGGGTATAGAGGGATATGGGCCAAATGCAGGCAATTGGGATTAATTTAGGGGTTTAAAAAAAAAGGGTGGCATGGACAAGTTGGGCCGAAGGGCCTGTTTCCATGCTGTAAACCTCTATGATTCTATGACATGTCTTAACGTATGCCCCTTGCCACATAACATACCTGACAGGAATGACTCCCACCAGCACAGTTTTAAAGACACTGCGTCGAACTTGCGGGTTAATTGATGGTTTATCATTTCAGGTTACTGCTTAACTTTTGCCTGTTTTAAGCTGGGTTTAATTGCTCTCGAGTATTCATAGAGTCATACAGCACAGAAACATGCCCTTCGGCCCACCATGATTCTGCCAACCATTAAATACCAATCTATTCTAATCCATTTACCAGCACTTGGTCCATAGCCAACTATGTCTTGGTGATTTAAATGCTTGTCCAGATGCTTCCTAAATGAGTATCTGCCTCCACCACCCTCTCAGGCAGCACATTCTATATTTCCGCCACCTGGGTGAAAAACCTTTCCTTAGATCCTCTCTAAACCTTACTCCTCATCTTAAACCAATGTCCTTGGCTCTGAGACATCTCTGCCATGGGGAAAAGATTCTTACGATTTACCCTATCTATGCCTGTCATAATTTTGTATATCTTTATTAGATCCCCCCTTCACCTCCTCTGCTCCAGGGAAAACAAACCAAGCCCATCCAGTCTCTGCTCATAGCTCAAACTTACCATCCCAGGCAACAACCTGGTGAACCTCCTGTGTACCCTCTCCAGTACAATCGCGTCCTTCTGATAGTGTGGCGACCACAACTGCACACATGTTTCATAAAGCTATGCCAAGACCGCCCTTCTCCTGTATTCTATGCCCCGCTAATGAAGGCAAGAATTCTGTTTGTCTTCTTCACCACCCTATCTATCTGTGCTGTCACCTTCCGGGATCTATGGACTTGTACACCAAGGTCCCTTTGTTCCTCAATACTCATTAGGAACCTACAATTCACTGTGTATATCCTACCCTTATTAGACCTCCCCAAATGCATCACTTCACATTAATCAGGATTAAATTCCATCTGCCATTGCTCTGCCCAATCTGCCAGCTGATCAATATCAGTCTGTAGCCTCAGACTATCCTCCTCACCATCAACAACACCACCATTTTCATGTCATTTGCAAACTTACTAATTATCCCTTCTACATTCACATCCAAGTTGTTAATATATGCAACAAACAGCAAGGGTCCCAGCACCGATCCCTGTGGTACACCTCTGGTCTCAAGTTTCCAGTAACAAAAGCAGCCTCTGCCATCACCCTTTGTTTCCTATTAACAAGCCAATTTTGGATCCAATTTACATTGGATCCCATGGGCTCCATCCTTTTGGACCAGCCTTCCATGTGGGACCTTGTCAAAGGCCTTACTGAAGTCCATGTAAACTACGTTGTCTAAAGAGACCATGATATTGTTGACTACCGAATAAATAATTTGACTGAAGTAATGGATGGTCTCATAGGTTTGTGTTTGGGCTAGAGAATGAGAGGGAGCACAAAGAAGGCAGCAGAGAGCAGGAACAACTGCAAAAGATGGAAGTGGAGAGCACTGTGCAGGAGGTCATATCCACAGCGCACATTAAACAAGCATTTCTTCCAAATTACCTTTATGCAGGAGTAATGTCTGAGGCACCTTTGCTTGACAAAGGAGATTTCCTTTGTAAAGCAAGAGACTTCCAGATGTTGTACAACTCCAGCCTTGTACAAGGCATAGCCAATGACTGTCAGGGTAATGTGATGCTTAACCTTATGGCAAAGACACCCTCCAGTTTGCAGTCGATGCCATATCACATTTGCAGTCCATTACCACATTAGGGAGTTCCCCAAGGCTCCCATACCGGGAAGAAAACCTATTTCACCTTCCCAATAATAGAGTGAGACAGGACAAGAAAGCTCTAAGCTTCACCCACCTGGCAGTATCCCCAGTGTGCAACGTGCTATAATCTGTATTTGTGAATGTAGCCCAATCCATCACGCAAACCAGCCTCCCATCTATTAACTCTGTCTACACCTCCTGCTGCCTCGGCAAAGCAGCCAGCATAATCAAGGACCCCATGCACCCCGGACATTCTCTCTCCCACCTTCTTCCATCAAAAGTCTGAGGTCACGTAGCAGCCGATTCAAGAACAGCTTCTTCCTGCTGCTGTCAGACTTTTGAATGGACTTACCTTGCATTAAGTTGATCTTTCTCTACACCCTAGCTATGGCTGTAACACTACATTCTGCACTCTCTCGTTTCCCTCTCTATGAACGGTATGCTTTGTCTGTATAGCGCGCAAGAAACAATACTTTTCACTGTATGTTAATACATTGACAATAATAAATCAAATCAAAATTATGCTGCTTTACATACTTTCCATCACCAGCATGGTACCTTTAGCAGTCCTTAAAGATTCCACTCGCTCAGTGTATACAGCTGGTTTGGGACAACAAGCAGAACATCATGCAGATATGTACCTTGGCACCATCTTTCATCCTGTACTCCTCCTTGGTCCCACCTTTTCTAACCAGCTAGTTAAGTTGCAGACAGACTTTGGGCATCAAGAGCTATTCCCTCCTGATAGGCTCTTACTTCCTGTCAGGAACCAGGAAACAACTGCAGGGCTGGCCATGCCATGAGCCATGATGGCATACCAAATGTGATAGATCAAATGTGTTTGAGCAACACTCTCAGTGCTTAGACCATTCCGAAGGTGCTTTTCAGTACAATCCTGAACATGTATCCACATTTGTTGTCATCTGTCGCATGCTGCATAACTTTGGCAACATCAGGGACCAGCTCTTACTGTCATCTGGTCAACAGGAGGAGAAGAAGCTGGAGAGTCATTGACCACCAGTATCTCTCACAGCTATATCCCTCAGAGCAGCTCATTGAAGGGGTTCCATCTAAACCAACCTTCCCTTCCCCAACGTACTAATAATTTAGTAATCCTTATCACCGCTGCCCTGAGTACCACCATTTAATTGCTTTCCTTCAGTCCAGCCTCATGCATCCTGCCATCAGTTACCCACAAAGTTAAACACTAGTACAAATCCAGGACAAAGAGCATTCTTATCAAACAAATATTGTCACCATGTACATCATCATTGACAAAAATAGACTGGATTCACTCTTGTGCAAACTCTAAACGTCACTGTTGTTTGCCCATTTCTCTAGCCGAGCACTACTGCAAAGTGTTTCATCAATGCCGACAGCCAGGGAGGTGAAAGGTTGTTGTGATCCCATTGAGGTCACTTCAGGCGGATGTGGTGCACGAGATTAAGCAAATCTCGACCTTTTGGCTAAGATCAAACTTCAGATCAAGCCCAAGATCATCTCTTATGGGATTCATTTTGGATTTGGTTTTTGGAGTGAGCGAGGAGATGGATTTGGGTTTGCCTGGTCCACTCTGTGCATTACCTTTGTTACTGTAAGAATGGAGTAATTTTTTTAAAAAATGGCCTTAAGCAAATTGAGGCATGGATGCCCTGCTGCGGATGGCAGCAACCTAGAGTTAACCAGGGCAGTCTGGCCCAGCAAAGGTACCAATGGAGTGATTAGTGAAGAGGAGAGTCCAAAGATGCGTGGGTTAGATGGATTGGCCATGCTACATTTATCCTAGTGTCGGGGGTTAACAGGGTTACGGGAGTGGGGCCTGGGTGGGATTGTGGTCAGTGCAGACTCGATGGGCCGAATGGCCTCCTTCTGCACTGTAGGGATTCTATGATGCTATGAGGAGAGATACTGTGGTCTTGAGAGAGGACTCTAGATGCTTCTCCAGTGGAATCAAGGCCAATCTCCTGGGACTGAACCTCAGTAGTCCCACAGCTCTGCTGAAGAGCTGCATGCAAGAGTGCGGTGATACTCTGGAGGTGCCTGCCAATAGCTGCCCTCATCTCCCTATTGGTGGTGCAAAACCATAAAGGACAATGCTATGTTTGAACAGTAAGTTAAATTCCCTAAATTCATTTGACTCTGTGTCCTTCCCAGACAATTGGCAACTTTGGTGCTTTCCTGTGATAATCTTTGGAGCACCCACCCACAGCATCACTAAGACCACTTCCTTCCATCTCTGCCCCTGCTCTACTCATCCACTGCTGAAACTTTCATCATATGTCTTTATTAGTTCAAGACTTGACTGTTCAAAGCACTGCTGGCCAGCCTCCGACATTCTACCCTAAGCTTGAGGTCAGCAAAAACCCTGCTGCCTGTGATGAAATCCCATACTCCCACCATTGTCATGCTCTCTGACCTACATTGGTTTCCAATCAAGCAACACTTCGATGTTGAAATTCCAATCATGGTCTGATTCCTCCCTATCTATGTAATTTCGACAGATCATATGATCCTCTGCATTTTCTGCGTTCCCTCATTTCTGGTGTCCTGAGTGTTCTGGTTTTAATCGCTACAAGAATTAATGGTTGTTGCTTCAGCTGTCAAGGCTCTAATTTCTGTAATTCCCTCCCTAAATGTCTTCATCTTTCTTCCTCTCTTTCCGCCTTTAAGAAGATCCTTAAAACCTACCTCTGTCCAAACTTTGGGCCATCTGCTCTAAAATTTCCTTATGTTGCTTGATGTCAAGTTTTATTTTGTAATGGTCCTGTAAAGTGCCCAATTGGAACATTTTGCTCTGTAAAGGTACTATATAAACGCAGTTGATGTTGTTATAAATTTAGTGATCTTATGCTTGTAGCATCGCAACTGGACACCATTTGCTAAATAATCCTCAGTTAAGAATTACGCTGACAACAAATTTATGATTGTCAGTCAGGCTTGCAGTGTGGCACATTTGCGTGTACCATCAGCTAAATATATGAATACACAGGGCCTTGCTTATTGCAGACAGAAAGAAAATGTACAAACATTGCATCTGTTTAGCCTAAACAAAAGAAGTGACAGTCATTCACTGGTTCATTCCTCAGAGCAATGTCCAGACCAATCAGAGTTAAATTGGCTGGCTGGTTTAAATTTTAAACAATGCTTAGCAGTTAACTGTCAGTCACCATCAACTGGTGCATTGTCCATGGTAATACCTCTATCACAGTAAGAAGTCTCACAACACCAGGTTAAAGTCCAACAGGTTTATTTGGACTTTAACCTGGTGTTGTGAGACTTCTTACTGTGTTTACCCCAGTCCAACGCCGGCATCTCCACATCATGAATACCTCTATCAATCAGTGTTTACTTGCCAACCAATTAGCACTCTACTCTCATATAGGCTAAACTGTTGTTCCCTTTACATTTGATATTCTTGCGAATTGTCCTGATGAGTGCAAGATTAAAAACTTTGACAAAAAGAGTCCCTTTTTCAGCAATACCCACGTTCAATACTACCAAACAACTATTTATTTGAAATATGTTTCAGTGAGGTGGAGAAGAGAAGCAGTACACTTTTCTACAGCATTTTGGATTGGGGAACATATAAGTAGATCTCCTGCTCATGTTTACTAAGCAATGATTCCTGTACATGAGTTAGGAGGAAATTGGACATCAAGACATGACTCGGATACTGATTATGTTTGCCCAGCCAGGCTCAAAGGTGTAGACATAGCTCGGTTTGGAGGTAAGTGCTGTGCCACTGCCCATGAAATTATACCCTAGCATCAGTTTGCATTTTCAGCAGAGAAGTGGGTGAGGTTGAAAGGATGAAGCCCAGTCACTCTTTTATGTCTCTCTCTCTGGAATGTGCATTCTAATTGTAAAATCTCTCCGAACTAAGTAATGTAAACATCACTTTTTATTTTTCTGTCCTTGACAGGAGAGTGTTGATTAAGAATGTTTTGTTGAAAAGAAACAAAACAGTTATCAAGCTGTTGTCTTACAAGCAATTAAACGGCAGTGACACCATGATAATTTTAAGCAATGCACTAGAATCAGTGATTTAAATGGGATGTATAATTCACAGCTTTAAAATTGGTAGTGTCATACCCATTTCACAAGGTAATTACCCCATCATTATTTTCTCATCCTAAATTAATTATTTGTGTGGTATGCTATTATACTATGTCTCGCTTTACCATTCCTGACTATCATAATCATTTTTTTAAGAACAGAGGTAAGGTAAACCTAGTTATAGTTACGCTGCTAACTTCAGAGGTTCAATCAGTTCCACCTGACAGATCAGGTTAACATACTTCCCTGTTCTGGAACCAAAGTATAAAGGCAAGCAGTGATGCCAGCTCTAATCTTTGTGACTGCTTCATTGTATTATCAGTCAATTTGTTCAGCCTATGGTGGCAAGTACTGAATCCTGCAGCTGGCAATGCAAGAATACCAAGCCCATGCGTACTGCTTTTATAATGTTCTCCGCGTTAGAAACTGTTGTTGAATATTTCTCCAGTTCCCTCCCCTCCTTTTCCTGAAGGAGTTGACAATGCAGGAATTTTGGTTCCACAGGTGCTGGTTGCCGTCTGATGCCTCGATCACACATGCCATTCTTGCTGTCTGAGTCTAGACCGAGAGGGGCTTAATTCTGTCTGGTAATGTACTCATTCACATGTTTGTGCAGAATTCCTTTGAGCGCCCTTTTAATGACATAGTTAATCCGTTTTGTTCTAAATGGGTTACTGCATTAAAATTAAAATACCACACCAAATATAGCGTCCACTTCCGGGCCCACTGATTGCGCCCGCCTGACGCATGAAAGATTCAGGCTCTGGGGTGAGACTTGAATGTGGAACCTTGTGACTCAGAAACAATAGTGCTACCAACTAAACCACAGGGGACACTCAATTGTTTCATATGTTTCATTTAATCATATTATGCCGTGATATGATTCTTTTTATTATTAATGCAGTGTGTAAACGTACAATGCATCCATTCCTTCATTTATTTTACTGCACGTTTGTGTTTGTTTGGCTAAATGCAATTTAAGATTACAGCGAAGCCCGATCTGTTCACCACGATCGCAGGAATCACCGGATTTCTCATTCCTGAGACGGAGCACAGTGACACCTGGACACTCCCTCTGTATCATAGAATCCCGATGTGGAGATGCCGGCGTTGGACTGGGGTAAACACAGTAAGAAGTCTAACTTCTTACATAGAATCCCTACAGTGCAGAATCCATACATTGACGGCCATTACATAGTTTCTTTTCCCCACTTTGACACTTTGGCCCTCTGGTGCTCTTGGTGGAACTGCTGAATGGAGTATATTCTGCAAAGAGTGAGAGATCACAAACCTCTGGCCACACAGTATCTGCTAACCTTGTATAAATAACTCCTCGCTCACATGTATAAAGTGTTGAGCTCACGGGGAAGCCCTTCTGCCATTGCAGATCATCCTTCCACGATGATGTCCTGAAGTTGCTTGCATGTGTGGTCCGTGTGCAGGGCAGCTTTGAGTTCATCTGTTCTCTGTGACTACAGCACTTGGATTGTCATAATGTTGATGTCCTCCTCATGCTCAGCCTGCTCAGTGATGGGTAGGTGAGCCCGAGAGAGTAGGTCACGCTGAGTTTGTGTAGTTGGGGCTTAGCATCATTCTCTGCAGGCAGTATGGAGCGGCTTCTTGAGAATGCTGATGGGCAGCTGGTGATCAGGTTTCAATGGTGGCAGTGCGGCCATCAGTAAAATCATGACATTTCTGACAGGCAAAGACAAGGACAGAAAGTTTTTTCTGGATCTGGGCACAGAGAGTTTCAGAGTCAGTGAGGGCCCTTGATGCAAATGCCATTGGTCTGCCGTTCTGGATGCGCACTGCTTCAAGTCCATTCTGAATCTGCCGATAACACATCGAAATATTGTAACATTGGAGGGGCTGAAAGTGGGTCCTTGAGTCTGTTGAATGCACTATTGTGGTGCTCCTGCAACACCTTTCTACATCCTGACAGAGAAGTTGGCATAGGGGTGCAGTTACTTCACTGCAGCAAGGAATAACTCTGATAGGTAATTTATTATGCCAAGGAAGCACAGGAATATGTCTGTCATCAGGAGTGGACATCTGCTCTGTCGCCTTTATCTTGTTTAGGTCTGGCTTCACACCATCGGCAGTCAGCTGGTAACCCACAGAGGGGACCTCACTTGTTTTAAATTTGCATGTGGCAGGATTGAGCTTCAACTGCATGGTTCTGATTCTGTGGAGGATCAAATGCGGACACCCATCATGCTCCTCCACTATGCGTCCCCAAATTTGGATGTCATCAGTAATATTTTCACAAGGTTGGCCTTTGAAGAGCTGTTCCATGGACCTTTGGAGGAACTCACTACCAGTGGAGATACTATAGGACATACACGAGAATCTGTATCTGCCGATGGAAACATGAACGTCATAAGCTTCGAGGGTTCTTCATCCAGCAGGATTTGTCAAATTCTGCATTTTGAACCTAAGATGCTGAAGACTTTGGCATTGGGCGTGTCTGCTATGACCTGTTTAACTATCTTCATTGAATGGCGAGAAGTTGATTTGTTAATGTTTCTAACTGTGCCATCTTTCTTCATTGCAGCTAACATCGCAGTGACCCATTCTGTGGCCTCCTATATGGTGCTACAACACCCTGTCTTGTCATTCTGTCAAGTTCATCTACTGCCTTCTGTTTCATGGCAATGGGTACTCTTCGAGGAGCACAGAGAGTGGGTGGCACTGAATCATCCAGCCTCATGTGACATATGACAGATAGCTTCCCAATAATATCACAGTCGAACAGATCTCTGCATTCCAGTATCTTTGGCCCTTGTTGCTGTAAGGCATGCACATCTAGCCCAAGGTAGATTCGTCTTTGTGCAATATTGTCAGGGAGATCCAGCAGTGGTTTAACATCCTGGTTGATTACATGGAATTGAAACTTGCCCCGCATGCAGTCCAGGATCACATTACATTCTGCTCCAGTACCAATTTTGACTTTCAGTGTGGCATTGTGTGAGCAATGTTGAGTGTTGTGAATATTTCATTCTTTTCAGCCAGGTCAATATTTTTGCAGTAGAATATTTCCAGGGACTCGAGGTTTTCTATTATCTCCAGCTCATTCACTTTGTACCTCTGCTGAGCTTTGGAGAGGTAGCTGGCTGCAGTGTGCCTTGTGATAGAAGCTGGTTGATATAACGTTGATCTGTAATACTTGGCAAAGTGATTCCATTTAGCACACTTGTTAAAGCGCTTGTTAAAACCAAAGAAAATGCAAAGAATATTTTCATGGGTGCATTTTGTACTGAAAAGACTTCAGCTTCTCTCCTTAATGCTTTTGTGCTTCTCTTGGACTGTTCATTCAATATGCAAATATTAATGGCAGATGTTAGGTTTTTTACGCAGAGCAGCTGCTTGCGCACACTGCCGTTGTATATTCCACACACAAGACGGTCTCTTACAAGATCGTCAGTGAAAGCACCGAGTTCGCATTTTTGTGCTGGAATTTTCAGTGTTGAGACATACGACCGTACAGACTCATCGGGTTTCTAACCAGCAGTGTTGAAAGCATATCTATCCATAATTGCATTCTTTACAGGCGAACAGATTTGTTCAAATCTCTTTAGTTGTCTTCCCCTCCTGGAATGCAAAGGATTCCAATTTCTCTACAGCCACTGGGCTCACCAGGTTCAGCAATGTGTAGGTTTGGGCTCCTTCGATTTGTCAGACAGACCGGCATAGCAGTGTACGCGCCCATTCCTTTTAGAACTTTTTCCAGCTCTTGGTGGCATTCTTGTCAAAGGTTTGGTGGGCGGGCGTGCCTGAATGTCCTGTAGGGGATCTCTGCAGTGTGTCACAATCTGCAGCACACAGCTGTATAAAGGTTGTCATGGACACACTCTTCAGAAGGGTGGACACATTCGTACATTTCAGATCAGATGAGGATAGCCAGGCAAAGAGTGCAAGAGGATTTGCAGATATTGTTGCCTCCTCAAAGATTTGGGGGGCCACTGATTGCACCCATGTGACGATGAAGGAACCTGCTGGAGGACCAGGGGCTTTTGTGAATTGAATTCCACTCACTCAACAGCCAGCTAGTGTGTGATCACCAGCAGCAGGGAATCCTGGGAATTTTCATGACTCTTGTGTTCACCGGCACTTCCAGGTTCTAAGGCTTTTCAGCGCCCGTGCATGCTTAAATGGCTAGCTGGTAGGAATAAGAGATATCCTCTGAAAAGATGGCTGATGACACCAATAAGACATCCACAAACAGAAACATATAAACTTGGAGCAAGAGTAGGCCATTCAGCCCTTCACGCCTGCTCTGCCATTTATGATCATGGTTGATCATCCAACTCAGTAAGCTGTTCCCACTTTCCCCTATATCCATTGATCCCTTTAGCCCCATGAGCTACATCTAGCTCATTCTTGCAAACAGACAAGGAGGGATTTCACAGCCTCACTTGAGTGAGACTGGAAATTCCCGGCTGAGGTCAATGGACATTTCCGTTGTCCGCCCCTTAGCCGCTCCGATTCTGCGGCGGGCGGGACGGTGGAATTCTGGCGACAATGTTTTGTCTTCAACTACTTTCTGTCGCAGAGAGTTCCACACACTCATCACTCTCTGGTTGAAGATATTTTTTCTAATTTCAGTCCTAAATAGTTTACCCTGTATCCTTAGTCCTATGACCCCTGGTTCTGGACTCCCCTGCCATTGGGAACATCCTTCTTGCACCTACCCTCTTTGGTCCTGTTAGAATTTGTTTTGGTTTCTATGAGATTCCCCCCTCATTCTTCTGAACTCCAGCGAATATAATCCTAACTGAACTCAATTTCTCCTTCTATGTCAGTCCCGCCATCCCAGGAATCAGTCTGGCAATCTTTTGATACACACACTCCATAGCAAAAACATTCTTCCTCAGATAAGGAGAGCAAAACTCCACACAATATTCCAGATGTGGCCTCACCAAGGCCCAGTATAACTGCAGCAACACGAGCTTTCGGAAGTCTCAAGCTCCTTCATCAGGTGAGTGAGGACTTGTGTTCACAAACAGGGCAGATAAAGACACAAACTCAATTTACAAGATAATGGTTGGAATGCGAGTCTTTACAGGTAATCAAGTCTTAAAGGTACAGACAATGTGAGTGGAGAGAGGGCCAAGCACAGGTTAAAGAGATGTGTATCACACATCCCTGCTACTGTACTCAAATTCTCTCGTGCTGAAGGCCGACATATCATTTGCCTTCTTCACCATCTGTTGCACCTGCATATTTACTTTCAATGACTGGTTTATAAGGACACCCAGGCCTTGTTGCACATTCTCCTCTCCTAATGTATAACCAGTCAGATAATAATCTGCCTTTCTGTTTTTGCGACCAAACTTGTTCTTCCAATTTGGTAAAAACATCGAAGGAAAGCCACATTATAAATACAAACATGTTTCTTACCTTGTTTTTGCATTTGCAACGGAGTCAGAAGACTTGCAGCATGGTTAGGGAGCAGGGCTTCTAGCTGATGAAAGGAAATGAAACCCAACCCTGAGTACACCACACTGTGCGCTAATGGAGTTTCAGGGCCTCGTATTCCAGACACAACCCCAATCATTCTTCCTGTGACCTGACCTATAGTTTTGGAACTGCCAAAGTGTCTTAATGGAGGAAAGAGAGGTAGAGGGCCCTAATTTACCATTTTGATTCTAAGTGCTGGGTGGACTTGAAACTGGGAGTGTTTCAGATCCGACCTTTAGACCCGTTCTCCGGCGCCCCCATATGCACCCTGCCTGCAAAAATATCAGCGATCCCGGATCACGCTGCACAAGCCTGTGGGCGGGACTGAACGCGCCCAAAACCCTGCAGCTCCGATCGGTGCCTCCAACTGCGCATTCGCAGAAAAAAAAGATAGAATGTGGCTCCCCTGCCACATCGCTCCTGGGCCGGATAATGCTTCCCCCTGGCCCCCATAGACATTGCCCCACCCCCCCAATATTACTGTCCCCCTTATCCCCCCAACCCCTCCGCCACCCAGACCGATCGCAGGCCCCTTCCCTGCACTGATCTCTGGCAGAGTGGCAGCGGACCTCCCCTTTCCCTTCCCCCCCCCCACCCATCTCGAGCGTTGGACACTTACCTCCTCACTAACTGGAGTGCCCGAATCGGACTTTTAAGGAGCATGTCTGTTTTGTGCCGATTCCGGATTGGTGAACGTGGTGGTAAAGGGGGAAGTGCCGGTAAAGTTGGCCGTGCAGCCCATTAAGTCAATTTAAATACATGCAAATATATTTAAATGGCTGTCGCGCCCGTTTCGGGTGCGGTCTCGATGGCAGCCATTTTCGGGCCTTGGCAAAGAGGGAACCAGCGCGGAGCCGGGCGCAGATCGCGCTACTCGCCTCACGACCGACTTTACCAAGTTTTTGCGCCCAAAAACGGGCGCAACCTGACGGTAAAATCGGGCACCGAGAGTCAGTCAGAGATTTAGGGAGGGAATTCCAGATCTTCCAGAACATGCACACAGCTCACTGGCCTAATATAAATGAGGCCTGAGGCCTGGTACTGGCTGTGTATCAAACTTATCCATTCCAGCACAGGGATTATTCTAGACCTCTTCAGATTGGATCTGGAAAGGGACAGCCATCAACCTCCCAACACCTACAGACAGGTAAGCTTCTGAAAATAAAATCAGAATTAGTAAGGAGTAGCGGGGCTAGAGACCGTTTAGCCGTTAACTTTGCAATTTGCCCACAGTTGGTTGCCATGCTCCTGCCTTTGATCTGGAATATTTACCTATTCTCAGGGGCATTTCTATAGGCCAGGGAAAGCAAGTGAGCTGAAGCCAGAAATCATGCTCAACTATGCTGCAGGCAGGTGCAGCACAGCAACATACTGCCTGATTTTAAAATTTGCCATGAAGTAAGTAGCATTCCAGTCACACACCGACCCTCCCTCTACCTGGATGAGATGCAAACCCATGGCGTTCACCCGGACCATGCAGGTTTATTCAGTGTTGAAGCTTACAGCGGTACTGGTGGGAATTCCAGCAGATATATATTATCCTGCCAGTCTTTTCCAGTGATGTCTGCACCGGGGACAGGGGTAGTGCTGAAAGTGGAAGGCGCAGAGAGAAGGATGCTGACACAGTTTGACAGCTGATAATAAAAGAGGAGTGCAGACCCAGAAGAACTGGATCACGCCTGAAATTCCTTTCCACCAACTCAGATAAAGATGGCTTTGTGCCATTTGGGTCCGGGGATATTACTGCTGAGCATCTTGTTCACCATAGATTGGCACAATTTGTGAGCAGTTCCAGTTTCTGGAAAATCCAGATGCTGAGCAATTTCCTGAAATTTTCTATTTTAAAATGACGACAGCAGGGGATAAAACAGACAGTGTTGTGTGGAAACTAATAAATACAGAAAGATCCTTGTAGAACAATGCACTTGATATTTGTATTGGCTGATAATGTTTCTGTTGCACTCCAAGAATAAGGATTAATTAGGACCTCATTAAATTTAATGTGTACAGATCTCAAGACTTCAGTGCTGCTTTTATTTGCTGGAGGAAATCGATATGCTGCTTTGTGTTTTGAAAGCTGCTCAATGCCTGACTGCACTCGAATGTGTCCAGCACATAAGGCACAGCATCAAGCACGTGATCAGCAAATAGAGGCTTGGGATTTTAAGTGAACCGAATGCTTAATAGTGTTGAAGTAGATGGAGTAAATCAGGAGGGAATGTTAATCAGACATATTGGAAGAGAAAATGTTATTATAACACTTCCCTTTATGCATTTACAATAGAGAGAGAGAAAGGGACAACAGGACTGGGAGACGTTCATTAAAGTTCATTTATTAGTGTCGCAAGTAGGCTTACGACTTACCAGGGGTAAGCCATGGGGTACAGGCCTCTGGCACAGAATCTGACCCTGTTGCTCAGAAGGGAAGGGGGGAGAGGAGTAGAGCATTAGTTATTGGGGACTCCATAATTGGGGGGACAGATAGGAGATTCTGTTGGAACGAGAGGGACTCGCGGTTGGTGTGTTGCCTCCCAGGAGCCAGAGTCCATGATGTCTCGGATCGTGTTTTCGGGATCCTTAAGGGGGAGGGGGACCAGCCCCAAGTCGTGGTTCACACAGGCACCAATGACATAGGTAGGAAAAGGGATGGGGATGTAAGGCAGAAATTCAGGGAGTTAGGGTGGAAGCTTAGGGCTAGAACAAACAAAGTTGTTATCTCTGGTTTGTTACCCGTGCCACGTGATAGTGAGGAGAGGAATAGGGAGAGAGAGCAGTTGAACACGTGGTTACAGGGATGGTGCAGGAGGGAGGGATTCAGATACCTGGATAATTGGGGGTCATTCTGGGGTAGGTGGGACCTACCCCAGAATGGTCTAGTTTGGACCAGGGAGCGGCGTGGACTTGGAGGGCCGAAGGGCCTGTTCCTGTGCTGTATTGTTCTTTGTTCTTTGTTCTCTACAAACGGGATGGTCTACACCTGAACCAGAGGGGTACCAATATCCTGGGGGGAAATTTGCTAATGCTCTTCGGGAGGGTTTAAACTAATTCAGCAGGGAGATGGGAACCTGAATTGTAGCTCCAGTGTACAGGAGGTTGAGAGTAGTGAGGTCATGAATAAGGTTTCAAGGTCGCAGGAGTGTACCGGCAGGCAGGAAGGTGGTTTGAAGTGTGTCTACTTCAACGCCAGGAGCATCCGGAATAAGGTAGGTGAACTTGCAGCATGGGTTGGTACCTGGGACTCTGATGTTGTGGCCATTTTGGAGACATGGATAGAGCAGGGACAGGAATGCTTGTTGCAGGTTCCGGGGTTTAGATGTTTCAGTAAGATCAGGGGAGGTGGTAAAAGAGGGGGAGGTGTGGCATTGTTAGGCAAGGACAGTACTACGGTGGCAGAAAAGACGTTTGATGAGGTCTACTGAGGTTGTATGAGCTGAGGTTAGAAACAGGAAAGGACCCTGTTGGGAGTTTTCTATAGGTCTCCGAAAAGTTCCAGAGATGTCGAGGAAAGGATTGCAAAGATGATTCTGGATAGGAGCGAAAGTAACAGGGTAGTTGTTATGGGGGACTTTAACTTTACAAATATTGACTGGAAAAGCTATAGTTTGAGTACTTTAGATGGGTCAGTTTTTGTCCAATGTGTGCAGGAGGGTTTCCTGACACAGTATGTAGATAGACCAACAAGAGGCGAGGCCACATTGGATTTGGTACTGGGTAATGAACCAGGCCAGGTGTTAGATTTGGAGGTAGGTGAACACTTTGGTGATAGTGACCACAATTCGGTTATGTTTACTTTAGCGATGGAAAGGAATAGGTATATACCGCAGGGCAAGAGTTATAGCTGGGGGAAAGGAAATTATGATGCGATTAGGCGAGATTTAGGATGCATAGGATGTGGAAGGAAACTGCAGGGGATGGATACAATTGAAATGTGGAGCTTGTTCAAGGAACAGCTACTGCGTGTCCTTGATAAGTATGTACCTGTCAGGCAGGGAGGAAGTGGTCGAGCGAGGGAACTGTGGTTTACTAAAGAAGTTGAATCTCTTGTGAAGAGGAAGAAGGAGACTTATGTAAAGATGAGAGTGAAGGCTCAGTTAGGGCGCTTGAGAGTCACAAGTTAGCCAGGAAGGACCTAAAGAGAGAGCTAAGAAGAGCCAGGAGGGGACATGAGAAGTCTTTGGCAGGTAGGATCAAGGAAAACCCTAAAGCTTTCTATAGGTATGTCAGGAATAAAAGAATGACTAGGGTAAGATTAGGGCCAGTCAAGGACAGTAGTGGGAAGTTGTGCGTGGAGTCCGAAGAGACAGGAGAGGCGCTAAATGAATATTTTTCGTCAGTATTCACACTGGAAAAAGACAATGTTGTCGAGGAGAATTCTGAGATACAGGGGCCGATTTTACCAAATCGGCTCTAAGTGCCAGGTGCGGTAGTAAATCGGACCTGCGCCCGGCAGCCGCGCTCCAGCGCCTCCATACGCCTTTTTTCGGCGCGGGTCAAGTGGGTGGGGCCTAGCGCATTTGCATCTGTCGGAGCACCGAGCTGTGCCGACAGCACTCAGCGCGCCCGAGCGCGAAAGTCAAAGGCAGCGCTGACAGCACGGCTATCTGCGCTGCCTTTGACTTTCCCTGGTTGGGGGTGGGGGGGGGTGGGCGGTGGGATGTGACATCTCTTCCCTGACCCGGGGGGGTGGGGGGGGGGGGGGGGTGGGGTGGGGTGGGGGGGATCTGACAACTCTTCCCTGAGGGGGTGGTAGGGGGGGGATCTGACGTCTCTTCCCTGAGGGCAGGGGGGTAGGGGGGGATCTGACGTCTCTTTCCTGAGGGGAGGGGGGGGGGCTGCTGGCGGGACCTGCGTCCCAGTGTGGTCCGATCGGGTGGGGGAGGAGGGGGGGAGGCGGGGGGGGGCTGCCAGGGTGGATCGCAGGACGGTCCGCGAAGGGTGGTCGGGGGCGATTCGGTGGTTCAGTTGCTGAGTTGAAGCCCTATCGGACTTGAATTCAGCAACACAGTAAATGCGCGGGCGCCAATCAGACCGGAGCCTCGTAAAGTGGGAATCCTTGGGTAAGTTGGGCGCGGGCTTCATTATGCCGATTTAAATGCATGCAAATGCATTTAAATCGGCTCGCTGGCCGATCCGGGCGCGCGCCGGATTGGCGCCCGGATCGGCGCCTGGATCGGCGCCTGGATCGGCCGTTGGTAAAGGCACGATTGGCCTTGGGTCGGGTCTGGACCGCGTTTTAGGCCCGACGCCCAACTTTGCCACGATTTCGCGCCCGCATTTAGCATGGCCAATGCACCTAACCAGCACATCTTTCGGACTGTGGGAGGAAACCGAAACACCTGGAGGGAACCCACGCAGACACGGGGAGAACGTGCAGACTCCTCACAGACAGTGACCCAAGCCAGGAATCGTACCCGGGTCCCTGGCGCTGTGAGGCAGCAGTGCTAACCACTGTGCCACCGTGTCGCCCACATGTCAACCATCCACATTTAATGTTTGTCAGCATTCTAGGTAACCTGCCCACGCCCAATCTTCACAGGCCAGGCCCTTCCCTCAAATAAACAGAAAGCAAAATACTACAGCTGTTTTATTTGTCTGCTGTGAGCTATATTAGCACACCAATTTTGCTATCAAACCTCCTCCTTCCAGTTGATGACATGAGGAGGAAAAACCCTCTTCAAGCTAATGACCCATTGAATAGAATAAATTGCTGATTCCCAGCAACCACCACCCACCCCATCACACTCCACCCAACACATCTTCCACAAGTGTGTTACATCTGTGTCAATATGACATGATTGACAAAGAGACTGGGACCAGTGTTTCATCGATCAGATCATTTATATCATCTTATCCACTGTGCCAGCAGAGATTGAGGAGAAAGGTTTTGGAGTCATCGGAGCCTGAACTTATGGGTGCCTGCCTGATAAAAAGGACGCTTAAGAAAAAAACAACAACTTATAATTTCGTATTGCTCTTAATGTGATAAAATATCCCAAGGTGCTTCAGGGGCAATTATAAAGCAAAGTTTATCACCGAATGACATAGGATGATATTAGGGGAGAGAGACAAATTTTGATCCAAGAGGTAGGTTTTAAGGGAGGTGAACAGTTTGGGGAAGTCATTCCAGAGCTTAGGGCCAAGGCGGCAAAAGGCATCTGACCACCAACGGTGGAGCAATTAAAACCGGGAATACCTAAGGGGCCAGACTTAGAGGAACGCAAATATCTCCGAGGAGTTTTGCATTTTGAGCAAGAGGTCAGCGAGAGGACGTCATCCGCCCTGGAAGCCTCGGTTGAACCAGTAACCGAGGTCAGTAATGCAGACGTCAGATCGGCCTTCTTGAAAGTTAACCCATGGAAAGCGACCGGCCCAGATGGGGTACATGATGTGGAGATGCCGGCGTTGGACTGTGGTAAACACAGTAAGAAGCCTCACAACACCAGGTTAAAGTCCAACAGGTTTATTTGGTAGCACAAGCCACTAGCTTTCGGAGCGCTGCTCCTTCATCAGCTGAGTGGGATTTCCAGATGGGGTACCCAGACGAGCACTCGGATCATGCACAGACCAGCTGGCAGGAGTACTCACAGACATCTTCAATCTCTCTTTACAACAATCTGAGGTCCCTATCTGCTTCAAGAAGATAGCCATCATCCCTGTACCAAAGAAAAGCCAGGCAGGGTGCCTTAATGACTATCGCCTGGTTGCTCTGACATCCATTATTATGAAGTGCTTCGAAAGTCTAATCCATGGCATGGATCAATTCCGGCCTCCCTGATTGCATGGATCCACTACAGTTTGCCCATCGCCGCAACAGACACCATCTTCCTGGCCCTGTAATCAACCCTGGAATACCTAGATAACAAAGTCACCTATATCAAACACCTATTTATTGACTACAGCTCAGCCTTCAACATCATTATCCCAACAAAACACATCTCCAAACTCCATGGCCTGGGGCTCAGTTCCTCCCTCTCGGCTGGATCATTGACTTCTTAACCCACAGACAGCAATCAGTAAGGATAAGCAACAGCACCTGCTCCATATCATCCTCAAACCTGTGCCCCGCAAGGCTGTGTCCTCAGCCCCTTACTATACTCCTTGTACACTTATGACTCTGTGGCCAAATTCCACTCCAACTCCATTTTCAAGTTTTCTGATGGCACCAATGTACTGGGTTGGATCCACCAATGCCTCTACTTTCTCAGGAGGCTGAGGAAATTTGGCATGTCCACTACGACTCTCACCAATTTTTACAGATGCACCATAGAAACATCCAGAAAAGATGCTATCACAGCTTGCTGCTCTGACCAAGACTGCAAAAAACTACAAAGGGTTGTGAACGTAGCCCAGTCCATCACGCAAACCAGCCATCCATTGACTCTGTCTACACTTCCCGCTGCCTTGGAAAAGCAACCAGCATAATTAAGGACCCCACGCACCCCGGACATTCTCTATTCCACCTTCTCCTGTTGGGAAAAAGATACAAAAGTCTAAGATCATGTACCAACCGACTCAAGAACAGCTTCTTCCCTGCTGCCATCAGACTTTTGAATATATTAAGCTGATCTTTCTCTACACCTTATCTGTAACTGCAACACCATATTTTTCACCCTCTCCTTTCCTCTTCCCCAAGTACTCTACGAATGGTATGTTTTATCTGTATAGCGCGCAAGAAACAATACTTTTCACTGTATCCCAATACATGGGACAATAATAAATGCAATCAAATCAAAAGATTGTGGGGTTGAGGGGATTACAAAGATAGGGTAACCATGGAGCATTTGAAAACAACAATAAGAATCTTGCAGGGTGATCAGTGAATGGGACCTGGTGCAAATAAAGACATGGACAGCAGAATTCTGGGTGGCACCAAGTTTATGGAGGGTAGATTGTGGGAGACATCCCGGAGTGCATTGGAATAATTGAGTCTAGATGGGACACAATGGCTTAATGATATTATCGCTAGGCTATTAATCCAGGAACTCAGCTAAAGTTCTGGGGACCGGGTTCGAATCCCGCCACAGCAGATGGTGGAATTTGAATTCAGTAAAAAAAATCTGGAATTAAGAATCAACTGATGACCATGACTCTATTATCGATTGTCAGAAAAACCCATCTGGTTCACCAATATCCTTTAGGGAAGGAAATCTGCCGCCCTTACCTGACCCTCACATGTGACTCCAGAGCCACTGAAATGTGGTTGACTCTCGACTGCCCTCTGAAATGGCCTGGCAAGCCACTCAGTTCAAGGGCAACTAGGGATGGGCAATAAATGCTGGCCTGCCAGCGATGCTCATATTCCAAAAATGAATAAAAAAATAAATGTAACTCAGGGTCTCAGCAGCAGATAAACCAATGCAAGTACACAGTTTGGCCATGTTATGGAGGTGGAAAATCACATTTACATGCCTGCCTTAGGTCTGCAGGGTCTGTGGTTAGTCTCCAAGAATGTTCAACAACTGACGAGTGTGACTATGACGTCCATAGTTTCTGGCAACACAAGTGTTTTCTTCATTCCATAAGTCAATGAAGCTGGTATCCATTTTGCTGGAATCTGCACTGATCATGTTCAAACATTGTTGTGTCACTTACACTACAAACTCTGTATCGAAAAAGGAATGGAGTATTCCTCCTAATTACCCTTACACTTCATATGCAAGTTATTGAGCAATTAAACTGTGTCAATCTAATGATTAATGCTCATGAAATTCCTGAGTTTCACAACATTATTTCTTTAACTAAATAGCATTGACTTGAATGACCCAGTTGCATTAAATATTGTACGCTTGTAGCTGACTATTTTTAAATTAGTTGATTTGTTCAATAAACTGTTACAGGCTTACAGGCACTGCTGTCCAACTGCTGGGGTCAGCTGATCTTCCCCTGACATCCGTGAGGTCCTTGCACAATCACTTCCAGCAGAGATTATTCAGGGATCAAGAATGGTAACTCCAGGAGATTTTTCCCACCCTAACCTTCCCAACATTGACACCAATTATGCAAATTGTGTTATTAATCCAGCAAGATCAGCTGACTCAGTATAGCTAGGGGAATCACTTTTGAGGCCTCCCTATTCTGTGTGATGCTGTGACTAAATGAATAAAGGCACTGAATTGCTGAAATAGAGTTGAAATACCAATACTTGGAATGATTTCGTTTGTTGTTTACTTGCTGTGTGGAAAGGATTGCTCTGATAATGGAACCTGTTGTATTAAGAGCTCAACAGAATAAGAAAAAACGGTTATTTGAAACTTCTTTCCACCTTACCCAAAGCAATATTAATCTTTACTCCCAAGACTCCCTCATTGACTCAACTTTGATGCCATTATGGATGAATAGTCTGCAAATGCTTACTGTTAAAAATTCTATATGAATAATGGCTACTTAAGTAAAGTGCCAGAGGACAACAAGAATCAGTGGGACATATCTCAGCAAGACGCAACATCCTCTGGAGAGGACTGAAGGCAAGAGAATAAAATTTATCTCCATTCTATTGTGAGGTAAGTGTAAGGTAATTTTATAATGCATGAAGGGTCTGGCTTATGAAAGAATCCTTAATGGAGCAGAGACGTATCTTTAATTGATTTTGTGGACATGGAGGGCAGCCAGTCAGAGCATTGTACACTTCTTGAAACAGAAGAACATAAAGCAGATTGAATGAAAAAAGGCATTTTGGCCAATCAAGTTTATTGATCCCTCAGATTTCGTACAATTTTCTCCGTCATCAACTTTATTCTATCTGGAAAAATTCTGCAATGTTTCTACTTGTTCTCACTTGTGAATCAATCAAAATTCCTGAAAAGCATTGAACCTTAAGTGAAAGGAAAGAAGGGAAAAAAAGCATATTTATATAGCTCAATTTGCAACCTCAAGGATGTTCAGATTTGAATGCTATCCAGTTTCACTCATGTCTGGTACAAAGTGCCAACTTCTATGGTCCATGCTTTCTTGGAACCAAAGCATGAGTCTATGCTGACAGTGATAAAGATATATAGGAATGGGAGTAGGCCATTCAGCCCCTTGACCCTGTTCTATTATTTTTAAATGATCACGGTTGATTTGAGCTGTAACTCTATTTAACTACCTTTGATCCATATCACTTGCTGCCCTCACAGAACAAAAATATATTGATTCAATCTTGAAAATTTCAATAGGTCCGACATTCACAGCTTTTTGTGGAGTAACTTCCAGATCGACACTACCCTTGGTTTAAAAATTGTTTCCGGACTTTAGTCTTAAGTGGCCCAGCACTAATTTTAAGATTATGCCCTCTTGTTGTGGATTCACTAACCAGAAGCAATGCATCTACCCGGTCAAACCTCTTCTTCATTTTAAACACCTCCATTTGATAACCTTTCAGGCTTCTATAATCAAGGGAACAAAAGCCACATTTATGAAATACAGCTGAATTAATTATCTTCGGTCAGAAATTTATTTGAATTCATTCATGGGACATGTGTGTCGCTGGCTGGGCAGCATTTATTGCCCAACCTTGTTGCCCTTGTTCAGAGGGCAGTTGGGAGTCAACCACATTGCTGTTGCGTTGGAGTCACATGTAGGCCAAACTGGGTAAGGACGGCAGATTTCCTTCTCTAAAAGACATTAGTGAACTAGATAGGTTTTTCCAACAATCAACATGGTAGCATATTTATATAACTCAGGGCGGCACGGTAGCATAGTGGTTAGCACTGCTGCTTCACAGCTCCAGGGACCTGGGTTCGATTCCCGGCTCGGGTCACTGTCTGTGTGGAGTTTGCACATTCTCCCCGTGTCTGCGTGGGTTTCCTCCGGGTGCTCCGGTTTCCTCCCACAGTCCAAAGATGTGCGGGTTAGGTTAATTGGCCAAGCGAAATTGCCCCTTAGTGTCCCGGGATGCGTAGATTAGAGGGATTAGTGGGTAAATATGAGGGTTAGAGGGATTAGCAGGTAAATATGTAGGGATATGGGGATAGGGCCTGGGCGGGATTGTTGTCGGTGCAGACTCGATGGCCCAAATGGCCTCTTTCTGCACTGTAGGGGTTCTATGGAAACAATGGTTTCATGGTCATCAATAGATTCTTAATTCCAGATTTCTTTTATTGAATTCAAATTCCACCATCTGCCATGGCAGAGCTCGAGTCCCCAGAGCATTAGCTGAGTTTCTGGATCAATAATATAGTGATAATACCACTAGCCATCGTCTCCCAAAGTAAAAGTGAGGCTGTCATAATCACAGTGAGACTTGCCTATATTTATGCGTAAGTGGCACAGGGACTTCTGGTAAATTGCAGATGCCTGGGTAAACGTAACTATCTGGAAGTTGCTGTCCGACATGGGCCACCCAATCTTTAACTTTACAAAACCTTGCCATGGAAAAGCACTGTATTTGCCATATTTGTGTGGTAGAAGGAAACTTAATTCACTGTAGGAAGTTACTTTTTGACATTTCAAGTGCAAATATCCCTTACATTTTAAGAATGTAATAGCTGTTAATCACGGCTATTCATTCTCTCCTGTGCTAAAAATTAACACAGTAAGGAGTCTAACAACATCAGGTTAAAGTCCAACAGGTTCCTGTTGGATTTCAACCTGGTGTTGTTAGACTCCTTACTGTGTTTACCCCAGTCCAACGCCGGCATTTCCACATCATGACTAAAAATTAACGACAGTGTTAAAATGTTGGGCCTCATTCCTTCAGGTATTAATTAATGCAGGAGATTTTTAAAATACCTACTTTAAAATGTAATCATTAAAAAAGAAAGTCTTTTGTCTTTTTTTTCACATTAATCCAATCTTTCTTTCCTTCTCTTCATTACACTTGGCCATTTAATTTACACTTCCTTTTCAGTCCTTGCGTTGTTTATTTCACAATGCTTCAATCTGGTTAAGGAGATACACAATGACTTATCCTGTTCACTCAGGTCTCATATGCCTGGCTTCCCGCGTTGCAATGTTACCAGCTCACATTTTTGGCAACTTGGCACGCAAAAGTGTTAAGTTTGCAAGAGCAAATCTAGCTCATGGCAGATCCCATTAGATACCCGTCTACACCAAATTATGAGCTGTTATTGTTAAAGAATATTTGATATTGCATCAGTAATTTAAATTGATTTCAAGATAAGAAGCATACTTAATACTTGCAACTTGGAACATAACACTCTGATGAAAAGCTCATACATGGAATTGGATATTCTCATTGTTTCCATTCATTCCAGATTATTCAAGCATCCAGTGAAACTGCAATTCATTCAAGGCCTGGGTGCAGGAGGGCAAGTTATACTCATTCTTTGCTTTGTCGAATGAATTAAGATGAAGGCATATCAAAAGACATATTTCAAAATTAATCAAAAACTGTGACTAAGGAAGATGGACAGATATAGGTCACAATTAATCAAAGCTGAATCATTATCTGTTCTTGTAGTGACAGACATATCAATCAAATTGGGTTTCATATATATCAAGGAAGCTGCTCAGGTAACAGTCCCAAACAATTCACCACCTTCGGGGCAAGGTAGTGCTGGGCATCTTGATAACAGGCCTCTCAGTTCAGACAAAGTATTGACTCTTTGAAGACTTTGTGTCATATTACACAAAATGGACTGTATGAACGTGACAGTTCAGTAGGCTTTCTCTCACTTGTTGAATGGCCCATTTAACTAGAGGTGAGTCTGTCATGTTTGAAGTGTCATTAGTGGCAGATAATGTATTTTTTATGCACTTAGAGTTTTAAAAATTCATTCGTGGGACATGGGTGTCGCTGACTGGCCAGCATTTATTGCCCATCCCTAATTGCCCCTGGAAGGCAGTTGAGAGTCAACCACATTGCTGCACATGTAGGCCGGACCAGGTAAGGACAGCAGATTTCCTTCACTAAAGGACATTGATGAACAAGATGGATTCTTAAATGCAAACAACAATCAGATTAGAAAATAGTCATAAACTGAGCAGGTACCAAATTACTATAAAGATATATTAGATGCACTGCAGTAATTCCCAAAGCCTCTGTCAACAGCATCTTCTAAACCCATGACTTCTGCCACCTAAAAGGATGAGGGGAGCAAATGCATGGGAACACCACCACCAGCACATTCCCCTCTAAGCCACGCACCATCCAGACTTGGAACTATATTGTTGTTCCTTTACTATTGCTGGATCCAAAACAGAACCCACTCAGGCATCTTCCCAGTGGTGACCAATTACGTAACCACCAGCAAGGCTGACGTCCCTACTAAGGATGGCAAGGAGCTGCAGACCCAATCAGGAGGCCAACAACTCAGCAGCACCACTGTGAGGAGTGGCCACTGCTGAGGGTGCAGCAGGTTGAGGACGCTTCAGTGGCTGGACACTTTTGAAGAAGGGTATGAGGAACACTGAAGCCTGGCAGGCAAACAGGCCCTGGTAATCTATTTATCAATAACTGGCTACATGAATAATGTATTTAATGTAATTGTGATTTAAAGGCAAGAGTGCGAACAACTGAGTCATGGCTGTACCACGGTGGAATGGTATATGTTCCAGTCAACTCCAGACATATTTGTGTGATGCTTATGATGACTCGACTCGAAGTGTTTACTTTGTAGTTGCAAGACATGAAATTGGGTTTTATAATTGAGAGTTCTAAGCCACATTTTGGATCGTATTAGTCATTGTGCTCGTGCTGTTCGCTCCCAGCGCATGGATCTCATTCAGTCAGCAGTAACATCAAAGATAAACTTGTCAGATTTGCTAAGATTGGTGGCTACTTTTTCCTGTATCTTCTTAGCTGCCAGCCTTAGTGAATCTGACAAGTAAATCGTTGGCTGCACAAGACCCATCTGTTGGGAGCTAGCGGCACTAACATGGGAACACAGCAATGGAAAATAGGCTCTCTGCTGAACAATTTGAAATGGGTGAGCTCATGGATGCAGCAACAACTGAATGATATGAAAATGGTAAAAATCACAGTGGCTTACCTATTTTGCAGCTCAATTTTAACTGTGCTTTGAATATGCAACGGTGCCTGAAGGAATACAAGGAACCAGCTTCAGCTTCAATTATATTAAGGCTTGTTTACGTTTAATAAACTAAAGTCACAATTCTGTGTAGTGAATGAAGAAGTGAGATTCAGGACTGGCTTGCAAACATGAAAAAGACGTTCAAAATTTACCGTCATTCATTATGATTTAGCATTCAATCCAGGACAACATAACAAAGGTATAATGGTTTTCATCATTCTCTATATGTCTACTGACTAGAATGTTATTACTGTTTCTTTTCAAATCAAATATGAATATGAATAGTTATAATCTTTAGTGCACTAAATCCATTATATTGAATTTAGAACCATAGAATCCCTACAGTGCAGAAAGAGGACATTTGGCCTATTGAGTCTGCACCGACTCTCCGAAAGAGCATCCCATCCAGGCCCACCATCCTGTCCTATCCCGGTAACCCCGTGCATTTACCATGGCCAATCCATCCTTGGACTGTGGGAGGAAACCAGAGCACCTGAAGGAAACTCACGCAGACACAGGGAGAATGTGAAAACTCCACACAGTCACCCAAGGCCGGAATCAAAGCCAGGTCGCTGGAGCTGTGAAGCAGCAGTGCTAATCATTGTGCCACCATGCCATTGAAACTATATTGAAGAGCTATTCCATTTAACTTTTAATCAGAATAACATTCAGCATAATAATGTTTAGGCCTTAAAAATAGATTACTACTTTACTTTATCCTTTGGGGTTGGTTTAATAGTTAAAATCTGTTGATTTGTGTTATATATCCATGAACATTTTTATAGTTGGAAATTAGTATTCTTGCAATTCGGGGGCATAATCTTAAAATTACAGCTAGATTAGTTCAGAATGAAATTATGGAGCGCTTTTCACACAAAGTATAATAGAAATTTTCAATTCCCTTCCTCAAACGATGAGATCAATTTAAATTTTCAAAGCTGAGATTGACAAGTAAGTTACAGGTAAATTAAGTTGAGGTACAAGGTGATCCATGATCAAATTAATCTAATTGAATGAATAAGGGATGATCAAACTGTGATATTTAACATGTTTAAAGGATTTGATAGGGTAGAAAGAATTACCTCTTGTCAAGAAGTCAAGAACAAGGGAGCATTACCTTAACATTGGAACCTAGTCATTCAGCGCTGATGTAAATAAAGATGTCTTTGCACAAAGGATAGTGGAAATCTCTTCTACAAAATCTGTTGAGACTAAGTCAATTGAAAATTTAATATTGGGGAGTTACAGACACAGATTGCATTGTGGCAATATGATGTTCTGGTTCAAGGAAGGGCAGGACTGGGTGTTAAATGGTACAAGGTTCAGAAAAGAAAGGAAAGGGGGAGGGGTGGCAGTATTGGTTAGGGAGAGCATCGCGGTTCTGGACAAATGTCCTAGAGGATTCAAGGACAGAATCAATTTGGCTAGAGCTAAAGAACAAAAAGTTTGCAATTACATTGCTTGGTGTCATCTATAGACTGCCAACTAGTGAGAAGGATGTAGAAGAACAAATCTGTAGAGAAATTACAGAGAGATGCAAACATAATCGAGTAGCTGTAATGGGGTCTTTAATTACCTGAATATAGACTGGGACAGTGGTAGTGTAATGGGCGCAGAGGGGCAAAAGTTCCAAGATTGTGTTCAGGAAAATTTTCTACAGCCCAGTCCAGCAAGAAAGGATGGAATGTTGGACCTGGTTCTTGGCAATGAGGTGGGCCAAGTAGATCAAGTGTCAGTGGGGGAACATTTAGGAGGCAGTGATCATTGTATTGTAAGGATGATGATAGAAAAGGAAAATAAGCAATCTACAGTAAAGATAATTAACTGGTGAAGAGCTGACTTCAATGGGGCAAGAACAGAGCTGGGCCGGTTAGACTGCACGGTAGCACAGTGGTCAGCACTGTTGCCTCACAGCACCAGGGACCTGGGTTCAATTCCGGCCTAGGGTGACTGTCTGTGTGGAGATTGCACGTTCTCCCCGTGTCTGCGTGGGTTTCCTCCGGGTGCTCCAGTTTCCTCCCACAGTCCAAAGATGTGTGGGTTTGGTTGATTGGCCATGCTAAATTGACCCTAGTGTCAGGGGGATTAGCAGGATAAATATGTGGGGCTATGGGAATAAGGTCTGGGTGGGATTGTGGTCCGTGTAGACGCGATGGGCCGAATGGCCTCCTTCTGCACTGTAGAGATTCTATGATTCTATGACTGGAACAAAATGTTGGTGGGAAAAACTATAGTTGAACAATGGACTACCTTCAAAAATTAAATGGTCTGGATACGGTTAAGGTATATCCCCTTAAAAGGAAAGATAGGACAAACAAATGCAGAGCTTCCTGGATGGAAAAGGAGATAGAAATCAAGATAAGGAAGAAAAAGTGTGCTTATGACACATGTCAGGTAGGAAATAGAAATGAGAACCAAGGGGAAGACAAGAGGTTTGGAGGGGAGGTGAAAAAACTCATTAGAGAAGTGAAGAGGAATTGTGAGAAAAGACTGGTAGTCAACGTAAAGGGAAATCCCAAAGTTTCTATCAGCGTATGAACAGTAAAAGGGTGATAAAAGGAGCAGCAGGGCTAATTAGGGAACTAAAAGGGAATTTACACATGGGGGCTGCTGGGGCGCATGGCGGAGATTTTAAATGAATACTTTGCTTCATCTTTACCAAGGAGGTAGATGCTATCCAGGAAATGGTGACAAATTTTGTCCCCAGAGGGTAAAATATTGATAAGGAGGAGGTTAAAAGGCATTGGGACTGGATGAGATGCATCCAAGGATATTGAAGGAAGTGAGAATGGAAATTACAGGAACACTGGCCATAATCTTCCAGTCTTCTTTAAAGTCAGAGGGGTTGCCGGAGGACTGGAAAATTGCAAACCTTACACCTTTGTTCAAAAATGGTTTGGCGGAATTCTCCCAAAAAGGTTTGAAGCGTCATAACAGCGCGAATAATGGAGTGATTTGTGCCAGTCTTATCGGCGTGCTCTGCACTGCAACCTTCCCACACTCAGTCACTTTTCTGGAGAGTAGAGAGTTTTGCGCCAGTACTGGGGGTATGGGGTAGGGGGGTAAGTGGCACAATCTGGTTCGGGCCATTTGGAAGGTGCTAGAAGACTCACAAACTGTTTGGAGCTGGGTGCGAAACAGATTTTTAGGACCGTGTATTATTCTCCGGGGCTGGCGTGATCTACTAACGGCATGGCAAGGTCATAGAATCACCCAAGCTGTAAGGATAGCTCCAACAATTGCACGTCAGTCGTTTAACATCGGTGCTGGGCAAGCTTCGAGTAAAAAAATATTTGAGATTGAATTAGTAGTTACATGGAAAAGCCAGCATGATTGCTAAAGAGGAAATTGTGTTTAACTAGCTTACTAGAGCTTTTGAGGAGGTAACAGAAGGATTGATGAGGGTAATGCTGTTGATGTGGTGTACATAGACTTTCAAAAAGCACTTGATACAGTGCCACACACCAGACCTGTGAGAAAAGATACAGCTCATGGAATAAAAGAGACAATAGCAATGTGGATACAAAATTGGCTAAATAATAGGAAGCAGAAAGTAATCGTCAATGGGTATTTTTTGGCATGGTGGAAGTTTGTATTGGTGTTCCACATGGGATTGGGATTGCTTTTCATGATATATACTCATGATCTAGATCTTGGTGTGCAAGGGACAGTTTCATAGTTTGCAGATGATACAAAACTTAGAAATATTGTAAACAGTGAAGAGGAAAGTAGAATTTTAAAATGACAGAGACAAGTTGGTGTTGTGGACAGATAGGTGGCAGGTGAAGTTCAATGTGGAGAAGTGTGAGGTGACTCATTTTGGTAGGAAGGGGTAAACTTCTTAAGTGGATCCAGGAGTAGAGGAACCTGGATGTACGTGTGCATACATAATTGAAGGTGGCAGGACAGGGAGAGAGCAGTTAATAAAACATGTAGTATTCTGGGCTTCATTAACAGGGACATAGAGTACCACAACAAGGAGGTCACACTGAACTTATACAATACATTAGTTAGACTAGGGTATTGTGTACAGTTCTGGGTACCACACTATAGGGAGGATGTGAACACATTGGAGAGAGTGCAGAAGACGTTTACAAGAATGGTTCCAGAGATGCGAAACTTCAGTTATGAGGATAGGTTGGGGAGGTTGGGACTGTTTCCTTGGAGCGAAGAAGGCCAAGAGGAGATTTGATAGAGATGTCCAGAACGCTGAGGGTGCTGGGCAGAAGAGATCGAGAGAAACTGTTTCCCCTTGTAAAAGGATCGAGAACGAAAGGGCACAGATTTAACGTGATTTGCAAAAGAAGCAAATATGATGTGAGAAAAAACCTTTTCACGGAGCGAGTGGTTTGGGTCTGGAATGCACTGCCTGGAAGTGTGGTGGAATAGATTGAATTGAGGCATTCAAGAGGGCATTAGATGATTCCTTGAGTAGAAAACAATGTGCAGGGATACGGGGAAAAGGTAGGGGAATGGCACTAAGTCATGTCTACACTTTTGAAGAGCCGGTGCAGACACGATGGGCCAAATGGCTTCCCTCTACATCGTAACAATACTGTGATTCTGTGAAAGTTTCAAAATGAGATTGATAGATTTTGTTAGGGAAGAGTATTAAGTATCATGGAACTAAGATAGGTAAATGAAGTTAAGATACCGGTCTGCCATGATCTATTTGAATAGCAGAGTGGACTCAAAAGGCTAAACCGCTCTGTTTCTCCTCTTTCTATGTTCAGAAGCCCTATTGAGGTTTACTTTGAATCTTTGAATTCTTGTTTGATATAAAAACAGTTTCTTGTAGCTTTTTAAAATATATATATTGGATTTTGACAGCTGGAACACTCTATTGTCAGTTAGCATTGTTTTAAATGTTCAAAGTCAACCATCTGATTGTTTTTAAGAGATTCTGTTCTATCATTTTACAACACTGTTTCTAATTTGGCGAGAATGACAGTTAATGTTATCACTCTTTCTGTCTTCCTTGATTAGATGTTATTGAAAATCTAGGGATATTTTCTTCTGAATGCTTCATGTAGATTTTACGAAGATTAGATTCTGACTGGTGACATAGAGGCTACGGAGATGTGAATGTCAGAGGAGGTACATCCCATGCTCATTAGGCCATGATCATAAAAAGCAGAACTGTTGGTATTTTTATTCCAAGTTTTATATTTAACAATCACATAATAAGGATGGAATGTACAGCTTCTGTGTAAAGTGCCTTTTACAGGGAAATTAGCTTGTATAGGAAATGCAGCCAGCACATTATTTGATATTTGCCTTGCTCATCCTGTGATGATGTGCACTAATACTTTGTGAGTCACATTGAGCAGTGGTTAAAGCAAGCACGTAAAACTGTTTTCTTTTCAACTGTAATTAGCCCATCCATTAAATTTTTGCGTTCGGCAAGTGACAAAATGTTGTTCAATATGAAGATTGAAAATTTATGTATTTCATTTTATCTAATGATGGCGTATTAACTATAGATGATCTCTGAAGGAAATTTATTTATTAGCATAAACATCTGCGCAATAAGCAGCTGGCAAGTGTTTCTAAAGAAAATGGCCCTTAATTAAACCCACCCATTCCCACGAGGATATGGCTGAGACGACCACAGATAAATATGACCCTGTTGTAGGTAAATGTCATTATATCTTCATTATTGCAATACTATTCATTGCAATTGCAGCCTGGAGACTCAGTATGTTGCTTTACATCACGTTGTATTTGTGTAATTCAAAGGTGTCAGTGGACTGTGTGAGAGTGAATCCGGTGTTGAGCTGGGTAAATGCAGGCTTTCCAGGTGGGATTTGTTGGGGAATAATACCTTGTGCTTATGAAGATAGTGTTTAACATGTGACTGGTTATGCATTCAGGGAGTATTTTGCAGAATATTATTGATGTAGGCTAGGTATTAAATAAGTGCAGCAGTTGGGCTTTGTATAAGTAGACAGGCAATTATGGTGCAACTGAAGTTTACCAAATTGCTAGTTAGTTGACAACCTAATTGCTCAAGCGCTTCTAACGCAATGATTTTAAAATGTGGTAGGCTCAGATAATTGTGTTTCATTGTTTTCTCTCTCTCTCTCTTTCTGTAAAGAGAAAGCAAGCCAACTCATTTGCTTTAACCCGAAACAGCTTGGTAAAATGATCCATCTGGAATGAGTTTACTGTCCTCACTTCAGTTGACTTCAAAGGGTAAAACATCTATTGAGTAATAAGGAGACTTGCAGCGCAGCATGTTTGATGGGTATAAAGAAATGCAAGCCGTGTCTCTGAGGAACATTCCTTATTACAAACACAGTCAATAATAGCCAGCTGCAAAAATCAATAAGCAAAACAGGAAGAGAATTGCTGTTCATCTAAAAGCCTGAATGTGATAACGGTATCTGCATTTCAAAGTGTGAACCATTGTATACCAGAGTTACCGGCATTTTCAACGTGACAGAAACACACATACAGATTTATTGGAAAATCCCTAAAATTCTCTATAATCCTGGAACAACAAGTGCAGCATGATTCTATTTCTAGGCCTAAGTGTTTGCAGGACAGTTGCACGTGGGGCATCAAAGCAGACCTTGATCCAAACCTCATGCAACACCCGCACATGTGGAAGGGTCAACGGATATCAATCAGGAGTCAGAATCCTGGCTAGTCCTCCCAATCTGGAGCACTTCACACATTCGTAGTGCTTTCGCTGCCACCCGGGATGAGGCCACGGCGCTCACTGGGGATTCAATCTGGAACTTTCTGATCTGTATGGCTCAGTAACATATTAGTCTCACCAACAATGCAATTCAAACAGCCTTTATTGTCTTTTAAGGGGTGAATTCACATCCTTACTCTTGTGATATTAGCCCTGATGACCTCAAGTTAATTCATTTATTCTTGAGCTTGTCTGTAGATAATATTAAGGGTGAATTCAGTGATATTACAATTGACATCCTCCCGCCATTCACCTGGCCCGCCAGTGCGAATGGCACCGAGTGGGCTTTACTTGTCCTACCCACAAGCGGGGTCATAGCGTGCTGGACTCTGAGGGTCGAGGAGAGCACCACCAAGCCCTCAGAAAAGAGGGGCATCCTCCCCCTCACCATCACTCAACCACAGGTCACAGCCCCCCACACAGACCATGCAGGCATGAGGGTGACCACTCAGCCCCTCCCCCCCTCTCAGACCCCCCCACACACAATGCCCCTTCCTGCTCAGACCCTCCCCCTCCAACACAATGCCCCTTCCCGCTCAGACCCTCCCCCTCCAACACAATGCCCCTTCCCGCTCAGACCCTCCCCCTCCAACACAATGCCCCCTCCCGCTCAGACCCCCCACTCAGCCTCCCTTCAGGCCACGTGTTTTGGCAGTGCCAACAGTGCACTGCCCCCCTGGCACTGACAGCCTGGCCTGATGCCTGGGGCCCTGAGGGGGCTCAAGGAGGTAGATCCAGTGGCCATTTGCCCCTCTGCTGCTGCCAGGCTGAAAAGGAAAGGTTCCTCAAGGGTCTTGGCTATTGGGTGGACTCAGGGTGGGGGCAAGGTGTTGATCTCACCACTCTCCCCGGGGTGTTATGGCTGGACTGCCCCTTCTAGCCCTGACTGACCCCTGGCATGGTGCTTTCAGACCGCCCTGTGGTCAATTTCTACATTCCTGCCTGTCAACTGTGAAAATTCTGAGCTGGCCACCACATGTGAAATTAACATCTCATGCGGAATTTTACAAGACGATTCTAAGGGCCCGATTTTACCATTTTCATTCTAAGTGCTGAATCTGGGCGTAATGCAGATCCGACTTAGAAATCTGCTTTCAGGCGCCCTCATACGCACTCAGCCACCTCCAGTCCCATTCACGCTGTGGGCGGGGCTTAGCGCAGCCGAAACGATCGGAGCTCTGAACTGCGCCTGCGCAGTTGGAAAAAAAGTTTGAAAAAGCGTGCCCGTGTCAGATCGCTCCCGGGCCACAGAAAGCGGAGAAAGCGGCTCGGGAGTGACAAGCGGGAGCGATGGCCCCCACACATGTCACTGTTCTCCCTTATCAACCCGCCCCGCTACCCACACACATCACTGTCCCCCTTATCAATCCCCTCCACTACCCAGACCGATTGCCACTCCTGCCCCCCTCCTCCGATCGCCCGCAGAGCGGCAGCGGACCCCCAACCCCTCCCTCCGCACCGCCACCAGAGACCCGTCTGCCCCCCCACCAGAGATCCGTCTGCCCCCCCACCAGAGATCCATCTGCCCCCCCCCACCAGAGATCCGTCTGCCCCCCCTGCCAGAGATCCATCTGCCCCCACCCCCCACACCTGAGATACATCTTACCCGTCTCCTTCCTCCCCCACTCCCCCCCCGACAACAATCTGGCCTCATTCATCCCCCCCCCAGAGAATGATCTGGCCTCAGTCACCGCCCCCCCCCCCCCCAAGACGGACATCTGACCCGCCTTCTCCTCCCTCCCCCCCCCAACCAGACAACGATCTGGCCTCACTCCCCTCACCCCCAACAAGAGAATGATCAGGCCCGCCTCCCTCCTCCCTCCCCCCACCACTGATCTGAGTCAGGGAGCCGTTGGAAGCTCTGAACTCGCTCTTCAGCAGCTGGAGTGCCCGTTTCAGACTTTTATTCAGCAGGTCCACTACGGCGCGATTCCGGATCGGCGAACGCGGTGGTGAAGGGGGAAATGCTGATAAAGTTGGGCGGGCAGTTCATTAATTCAATTTAAATGCAGGCAAATGCATTTAAATCGCCGTTGCTCCCGTTTTGGGCACGAATCGAATTTCCACCATTCCCAGGTTTCGGTAAAGTGGCAATCTGCACGGACGCAGGTGTGGATCGCGTTAATGGCCTCTCACCCGACTTTACCACGTTTTCGCGCCCGGCAATGGTAAAATTGGGCCCTAACTGTCCAGCTAGTGTGAAAATGGGAGAGTTCCTTGATCCGTTTTTTGGGTGAGTTTTCACACCCAATTCTATGCACTGAGTCATTGACAATATGGGTTAGACTGTTTATAGATGCTGCAGGCAGTGGGCTGGGCTGTATTTGCCAGCCAACCTGTAGACCTCTGATGCTGCACAAATGTAATTCCAACAGCAGGGGTCTTATAGACAGAGAAAGAGCTGTCAGGCCCCTGCTGCTGCAGGCAGCCTCAACACAGCCACCCACAATTGTGGGGGCCCGCGGCCGATCACAAGCTCCACACCGCCCGAGATGCCACCCCCATCCCCACTGCCCAGACTGATCGCGCCACCCTCCCACCCCCCAATCCAATTGCATTTGCAGAGGCGGCAGCGGACACCCCCTCCCCCCATTGGGCCGCTCCTTCAGGCCCTGTCCACTTTAGGCCCTGCAGATTCAGTCCCCATCCTTTGGGTCCCATCCCCAAAGGCCCCTCCCCCTGTCACTGTCTGGTGGGCAGTGCCAAGGTACCCAGTGGACACTGTCCAGGTGCCAGGCTGTTAGTGCCAAGGTGCCTGGGTAGCGGTGCCAGGCTGGCAATGCCCAAAGGGCACCCCCCTTGCCCTTGGCCTCCCCGGGGAACCTCAATGGCCTCTGGTTCCAGCGGCGAGGCCAACACGACTGTTCCCTGTTCATGGGGAGCAGGTGTTTTCCTCACCGGAGAGAACTTCTCCCGGTGAGGCCATAAAGGCAAGTGAGCTCGGACGATTGAGCACCGAGCTCACTAAACACATGCAAATGAATGTTTTAATAAATGACTCAGTCTCTCGAGAGGCTGACCATGCCAGAAATCCGGCTCTCATAAAATCGCGAATGCTGAGAAATCGGGCGGGGGTGGGGCCAACCGGTAAAATTCCGCCCCTCCTCTCTGTCAGAGGACTTTAAAGAGGTCTGCTCACACCTTCAGCTTCTTCTGACAGAGAGAAAGGAAAATGTCTGCTGCAGAATGGAGTGCTGCAACGGTTTAAAATCCTGCCAGGTGACTGGGGGTCGTGGAGGTTAAAGTGACGCAGCCACTGCAGAATTTTGAATCAGTGGGCTCCTAATAAGAGTCTTTGGCTGGTGAGTCACATAAGGGAGCATCGCCCAGTCAGAGGTGTGGGTGCTGTTTGGTGCATTCAAGCTATGGCAGTTTCAAACTCAGTGGATGTTTGTTGACCAGGAGCTGCCGGCTGCAGAGAGATAGACACTAGCACACACACTAACACACACACACTAGCACACACACACTAACACACACACACTAACACACACGCTAACACACACACACACACTAGCACACACATACACACTAGCACACACACTAACACATGCTAACACACACAATGAGCCAGGCCCAGCTAGCAGAGAAAGAGAACAGAAGGCATTCACTGCTCAAGAGGTATTCCTTAGTGCCTTCCAGCAGCAGCCGATGATGAGTGAGTGACAAATGGATGGATGGAGAATGGCTGCCAGTCTCAGGTGTAGGTGCTGCAGCAAAGGCCTGGCCTGGGTTACACCACCCTTCACTAATTCCCCTTCACACCTTGCACTTTAAATACAATTACATTTCTACCAATCCCACAATGTAACTGCACCTTAGACCATCATACCTAAAGTCAGCAAGATGTAGTGCAAGCAGAAACAATGATACTAGTTTGGTCATCATCTTCTCATTCTTTTAATTGTTACATACCCATTTATACCAATTAAGAAGCCATCACATGATGCCAAACTTCAACTGCCCCTTCCCCCACACTCCTGCCATTGGTCACCCAACATGTCAATCATCATGGAGCCCTGACTTCCCAAGGCTTTGCAATGTGTTCCAGCTTTGACTTTTGAAAATCTGGTCACCTTATGTAGGCAGCTAAATAATGGAAATAAATTTAAAGGAGCCTTGCAGTTAAATTACTTTTGGGAAACTCATTCTTCCAGATTTCCCAATCTCGCAGCAATCTGTCTGCATGGACCCTTCCTTCAGGCTGAAATGGAGGCCCTTGCTCTGTCAGCCTTACTCTGCCTTTCCAGTTGTCAAGTAACGTGAATCTAATTGGTTAAAGAGTGGCAATTTTGATAGTGAGGACCTCAGGAGGAGGCCAATATGGATCATCCACCTGATACATTTGGCTAAAAGATGTTTGTAAATACTTCAGCCCTGTTTTCCACTCATGCTGTACTTCACTGTGGTTAAGGATGAGAATTTCATGGAGCCTTCTCCTCCAGCTAGATATTTACTTTTCCACCACCATTTTCCACATCCAGATGTTGCATGACGACAGGGTTTTGAGTTGATCCATTCGTTATGGGATTGCTTCGCTGTCCGTAGTACACTGAACTTTGATCTCTATAAGTTAGAGAGGAAGACTGCACATACAATATCTAGAAGCATCATTAAGTGGAGACGATGCGTAGCCTTATTTTAAAGCTTCTAGATGCCGAATGAAATTGTAATCATTACAGCTCAATACTATTGACAGATGGTATTACCCGCTTATTGGAAGACTAGGTTTGATAACCCATAATTGAGGAAGAACTTCAGCATAGATCAGAGACTTAAGAACCAGTCTGTTACTCCCATAGGCAGGTGGTAATATTCTCTCAATCTTATTTTGGTATTTGAAGACAAACTGTTCTATTTATTTTCTGCATTCAGTCACCCCACTCCTATCTCTAAGGTGTTTCATACTTGATGAAAATGAATCTAATGTTCCTCCATCTTTACACCATATTGACTGTCACTTGATTTTGACTGTGACAATCATGTATTGGAGTAGGAAGATACATGGGGGAATGAAAAGCATTAATTTTTCCACTTATGCATTCTATGCTAAAGTAATCAGTAGTGATTTATGGAGATATGAGGAACTCATTAATTCTCATTGTTGTATGGAAATAATAATTTATCATTGCACCAAAAAATAATCTTCTAATATCAAGTTTCTTGTTTTCATTTTGTGACTAAAATTGCCCTCAGATTAGAGATCTTTTAAGATCAAGTTAACCTTTGCCAGGAAAAGTCTTAAATATGATTTACCATTAAGATGATCCACAAATGGTTTCATACCAAAAGGGACGCTGATAGCTAGTGGCTATTTACATTAGCAAATTATTAATGTTCTGCTTTGAATATATATTCTAGTATTTCATAACTTTTATCCCGATTCATCTTTAGAGTAAATGTCAAAGACTTGTGCTTGAAGTCATTATGGAAAAAGAAAGTGGGTAAAAAAATGATTGTAATTCTGGATTGAAATTGCCTCAAGGAGAAATCGTTGGGTTTGAGCTCAGGCTTTGATGTTTTTTGGTAATCCTGTTACTACGAATGAAATTGATTCTTAGACAAGGAATAATATTAATCTTAAACATGGTTTTGATTGGTTAAATGAGCACGGATGTTGAATTTTCTGTTAAGGTGGTATTATGTTGATATTCAGCTGCGTATCCCGTATTGTCCCATAGACGCTGGGTCTCATAGTCAGCAGACCATTAAATAAATCTATTAAAAGCCCCCTTTATTACAGAATTTTCCTGACTTTTGCCAGTGCTCCTGACGCATGTAAACACACCACTCCATTGGCAGTGAAATATATTGGCACTGGAAGTTATGATGCATGAAAGTTAGGACCCATGACCACTACTATCTAGAAGGATAAGAGTAGCAGACACATGGGAACACCACCGCCTGGAAGTTCCCCTCTAAGGCATACACCATCCTGACTTGGAAATATATCACCGTTCCTTCGCTGTTGCTGCGTCAAATCGTGGAACTCCCTCCATGACAGTATAGTGGGTATACCTATACCTCAGGGACTGCAGCAGTTCAAGAAGGCAGCTCACCACCACTTTCTGAAGGGCAACTAGGGATGGGCAATAAATGTTAGCCTAGCCAGCAATGCCCATATCCTGTAAATGAATTTTTAAAAAATGGTGGCTCCACTACTGTGCATATCTGCAGTGGTCAAAATGCTATGGCCAGTCTGTGTACGAAGAAAATAGCAAACTTGCACGATGCAGTTGGTTTACAGGCTCCATAATAGAAAGGTAGATCAGAACAGCACCACAATTAGTTAGTTTCTCAAAGCCAGTTTGCAACATTAAAACTTAAGGGATAAAGTGGTTAATCTGGATAACCAAAGGTTGGGAATTCCAAAATCCAGTGTATTACCTAAGTTTTTACAAAGATATTTTGTATTTCCGATTTGCATTGTTAACATGAAGGTAATTAATTCTCTGGGCTCTAAATGAGTGGGATATAAACGTACATGTCAAAAGTCCTTTATTTAGTATTTCTTGTAATATCACATGTAGATCTGCAGCACAGAAATAGGCCATTAGACCCAAGTGGACTATATTGGCATGTCTATCCACATCAATAAGACTTCCCTAGAAACAGTGGATACCTTTGAGATTTTGGTTTCTGTAGTGACCAGACCAATTGTCGAGCACTGCTCTGAATCTGCTTCATTGTAGGTCTCTAGTAACTTGTTCCTTTCCTCTGCTTTTCTTCCAGTTTTCTCTCCTTTCTTCTTTCTCTCCTAAAGCTGTTGACTCTTTCGAGGGATAAAGTTCTGCAGGTGCAGAGCACACTCTGGAATCTCACTGAAGTAATTATTATTTAAATGTGGTCAGATTGTCTGACCACAGAACATCACGGTCAAGCCTGTTCCTATCCTCATCTGATGATCACACACAGATCTGGCAGGAGTCACAGGGTATTAATCAGGAGCAGAACTTTGGCTGGTTCTTCTCTTCCTAACGTAGGGTCATTGAGATCAATAGAACGTCACTACCTCTGTCCCAGCTGAACTCAGTGTTTGCAACATGGGCTGAGATCAAGTCTGGAATTCTTGTTCAGTTTAAATGAATGCATTACTCATGATATTAATTAAATGAGCCTTTGGGGAATATAGTACAGGTTTTTATTTGAACTTTTATCACAGTGACATTGCACACTATAATGAATATCAGAGTTTCAATGACATGTTGTTCTCTTTCTTTATGCACTTTGATTTTTCCAAGCATTCCACACCTTTACCTAAACAAAAGAGGTACCTGTCTGTTCCCAGGCCTCTATCAATGCCACTTTGAGGAGGGGGATAAGAGCAGTCCATGGTTGCCCCTTTCCCACTTCTAAAGGGTCTGGAATCCTCTTTATCTCATAGTTGAAACTATTAACATGGTGGATAAAAATCTGAATCGTATTCTTCAATGGCTTGCTTATACATGAATGCAAAACATTTTGCAGATGACAACTTGTTCTGTAGTCCCATTAATTTTTCCACACTGTAAACATTCAGAAGTGGACTGAATGTGTCAAAACACTAGGCTAATGCTTATGGTCTCTTATCTTTGTACAATATAATATGCGTTGTCTCTTTTCCTGTAGAATTTATCAACTGCACAAAAAATGTCGGCACAGTGTCATTTTAGTGCAGATACTTCGGCAAGGACAGAATTTGTAAACGGGATTGAAAGGGAAATAACCAATCATGATGTTCTCTCCATATTTTTCGGTAGATGTAAGTAACGAAAAGTTGTGACTGTCAAATGGTTTCATGAATATGGAAAAACTCCAATTTACTCAAAAAGGTGGTCTTCTCAACAGGTAAGTCATGAATGTAATCCAAATGGAATGTATATTAGGTTAGGTCCTCAAAAGAAAAATGAGGGATAAGTTCATGTAAGAGTTGGATTCCGGACTGGATGAGTTGAGTGAGCCAAATGGTACTTTCTCTACTTTGGCTTTTTCTTATCTTCATAATGTTCTCAGCACTATTTCTTTTCCTCTGTAATATTCCAATGTTGCATTGTGAGCAGGGAGCTTCACTCTCCAAACTGCTTAGTGGAAATTTGGGCTGTATTCCAATCATGTAATTCTAGCTGAGCAGGATTTCTCACTTTTGTTAGCCAGGAAGCACAAGGCAGAGATTTTCTCAGAATATCCTGGAGAGAATGGCACTTTGAGAGGTTCCTGCAGAAATGGCAGAACGAGGAGGTGCAAAGAATATTGGTGGTTTCTGTATTTGGCAGCTGCCATCTTAAATAGACGCTCTGAGTCAGCCTGAACATCATCATTTAACAGGGCTTCCACCAGAAATCCTACGTCTGTTATTACACACAAGAGTTGCCTCAGAGTTGTCTGCCCCGCAGCGGTGGGTTCCATGGAATGATTCTAGGTTTTACCACCTCTGGAAAGTGGCATAGTCTGCTCTTCTTAAGGACCATTTAAAAACCTGTACATGAGAAAGATTCAAACATAGGCCTGCCACCAGAGAACCATAGAATCCTTGCAGTGCAAAAGGAGGCCATTTGACTCATTGAGTCTGCACCGACTTTGAAAGAGTGTTTTATGCAGGCCCGCCCCTCCACCTTATCCCCATAATCCCATGCATTTACATAGCTAATCCACCTAACCTACACATCTTTTTGGACTGTGGGAGAAAACTGGTATTCCTGGAGGAAGCCCACGCAGACATGAGGAGAACATGACAGTCGCCCAAGGCTGGAACCTAACCAGGGTCTCTGGCGCTGTGAGGCAGCAGTGCTAACCACTGTGGCACCGTAACACGTCAGGCAATGCAAGAAAAAGAACTGCTCCCAGCAGCTTCACTCATTTAAGTCAACTCAGCCCTAATGTTCCTTGGGAATATTTCTAGTCTTTGTTACTCAGCCTTGTCACGCCACCCAGAAGTTGTACATTAGGAGCTGAAACAATTAATGTAACTGGTGTGAAAGGCAGACAATGTGTTGAGAAGTAGTTACGGTTTGGGTGTACAATTTTTTGGAAACCTCTGGTGACTATTATGCTGGAAAGTAAACACAGCTGGAACGCATAAAACAGAATTAATTTCAGTGTATGCCTGCCTACTTTTTGGAGTTGGATGAAGATTTGTGAAATTTAGACCTACATTTTATCAAGGAAGCAGGTACAATTTCTTGATAATGAAGGACTTTGTGAAGAAGAGAAAACTCAGGCAGGTGTGAGGTGAATTCACTTAGAGTGCCAACATTTATTCATTGAAAGCACTCAGCATTTGCTGTCTTCTCTTTTCTCTGAACTCTGGCTGAGAAGTCGATCTCTTCATGCTCTAGAAATGGAGCTTTGCTGTCGACCCCTTCAGCATCTGGCAACAGTAAGCCTTCCTCCATTACAAAGTATTGCAGGCAACTAAAATTAGACATTAGAATGCCTATAATCTGCTGTAATGCACATCTTGCAGTATTAGGGCCTCATTATATTTGTCCTCCATCTCTGTTTGCTGGGGCCTTACTGCGGTCATAAGCCACGAGTACAGGGGAAATTCCTGATCACTAATCAATCATCCCGGTACATTATTCTGAATCCTCAGGATTAGCATAGCTATTGGCACATGATGAAAGAGTCCTGACAGCTGGCATCCACATGTAGGATGACATGACTGGCATTTCACACCATCAGCACATAAATCAAATGAAAACCTTTCCTGTTCTGGAAGTGGAGGGGTTCTCACATGACCTTTGATCACTGGTGGTGAAGCCCCAAACATAAAGTAAAGTTTATTTATTAGTCACAAGTAAGGCTTACATTAACACTGCAATGAGTTTACTGTGAAATTCCCCGAATTGCTACACTCCTGCGCCTGTTCGGGTCAATGCACCTAACCAGCATGTCTTTCGGACTGTGAGAGGAAACCGGAGCACCCGGGGGAAACCCACGCAGACAATGTGCAAACTCCACACAGACAGTGACCCGAGCCGGGAATCGAACCCGGGTTCCCTGGTGCTGTGAGGCAGCAGTGCTAACCACTGTGCCACCATGCTCCCATGTCAAAACATGTCAAAGTATTGACCAGGGTGCCTCCGGCCACTTCTGGCCCGGCCCACACAGCACACCCTGATTGGAAGCACTGGAAGCCTGCAGTGTGGAAGGAATGTGATGCAATGTGTAACAATGGGTGAGATTTTCCAGCCTCGCTCGCCTTGAAACTGGAAAATCCCGCTCGAGGTCAACGGACCTTTCCATGGTCTGCCAATCACCCGCTACAATTCCCGTGGTGGGCGGGACGGTAAAATTCGCCCCAATATCTAACACTGATTTGGCACACAATCCGCCATTTTGGAGATCCAGTTAAAATCCTGTCTTCATCACCCCCAGCTGAAAATGTGTTCAGCTGCATGAGGCTCCCCCACTGCCCTGGCCCCCACACTAACACTATTTATAGTGCCACAATCCAACTTCCAGATGACTTTCTTGTGCTCAGAGTTACTGGAAGTAGATGTTCCGTGTTACGTGGAGTGGTTCTGCAAACGCTTTGGGTGTACATGAAAGTGATGCTGGATTTTTACAAGGAGATTGGGGGAGTTCTTTGGCCTGTGAGGAGAAAGCCTGCCTCAGTAATGGGGGTTATAGCTGCAATTCCTTTTGGGTTAGCATGACTTGAAAATGGGGCACGTGGTGGTGGTGAGGGGAAGCTGTGCACAAAGAGAGGAGGAGGGTTTTCAACCGTGACCCTAAACACCTCAGATCATTAGGGAGCACGTCTCCTCACAGGAACAGTATCTGAGGCACCCCGTTTCAGCAAGGAGGTGGTCACTGAACTGTGCCATCTTCAAAAACCTGACCCATAGCTGCACAGCAGGGTGAGGATGGTGCTGTCAAAATAATCATCACCTTAAATGTCTATGCTGGTGAATTTGTCCAGACAAGAGAAGGCAATATTAACATCTCAGAATTTGCCACCCATTATTGCGGCGCCAGAGCTCTTATATAGAAGACTTTCATCATCTTCTCATTGACCAGAGAGAAGTGGGTGGAGAGGGTGTGTGGATCTACCAGGCTCGTGGGATTCCCAGTGGTGCATTATGCAGCTGACTGCTGGCACATAGCTTTGTGTGCTCCACAGGTTAATGGGTGACGTACTGGATCTGCAAGGGCTACCATTCTATCAATGCAAGTTGGTGTGACTATGCCCAGAAGATCCTCTCAGTGAATGCCCACAGTCATGATGCTTTTATCCAATGGCAGTCAGCTGTACCCACCATCTTTAGCCCACTCTGAAGAACAGGTGACTGACTGCTGGGTGACATCGACACCCGCTATGCATGTGGCTCACAGCTCCTGTCCTGACAACACAATGATGTCTGTAACGAGAGCCATCCAGCACCAGGAACATCATGGAGCAAACATCGAGTTGCTTGGGAGTAACTCTCTGATACTTACTGGATTGTGTGTCCAAGTTCATAATGGCCCGTTGCATTCTGCACAATCTTTCTATCCTGAGGGCACAGACCTTGGCACCAGGCATTTGGAGCCCATCTTGGGAAGAGGAAGGGGAGGAGGAGAAAGGGAGTGGAATCCAGGCCTCTTTGCTTTGGATGGTCTGTCCATGAATGAATACTCCGATTCTGTTTCCAGAGCTAAGATCCTGATACCACAGCCATTCCATAATTTCCCATAACCTAATCTACCTGTTATTGTAGCAAATCCTTAGGAAAATTCAGAAATAAAAGCCACCAAAACAAATTCATAACAATTTTATCCATCAACACTTCCAATTCAAAACGGAATTGTGTCTATATGTCTATAGTGTCTGCCTTACATATATCCAATGCTCTACAAAGTGGGCCTCCAGTTGCTGCAGCATTGTCAGTGGCAGACTGCTGACTTTCACTGGGAGATTGTAGATGGCTTTCCAAGGTGACCTTGGAGTAATGCTAGGCCTTGTGAAAATGGCTCCAGACCACACCACCTTGGCATGGATTGCAACAGTCTGGCCTGGCCTGGCTGGCTGAAGACAACAACCAGGGCATTATGGTTGAGTGGCAGCGGGGGACAAACAAATGCAGTTATGCCAATGGAAGTCAACAAGCTCGTGCATCACCAAGCCACTGGCACACCTCTAAGGCAATGCTTCAGTATTCCTAGCTAGCCACTGGCGGACAGATTGGTGGACTGCTAAGCGAACTTTCAGGCCCCTATGAACACTGGTATCCGCAGCCATGATGGCAGTCATCTGATTCTACAGTGCACTGTGGGCTTTCATGCTAACAGGTATGACTCTCATGACCCCACTCTTGCTTTCTGCCACTGCATTCACATTTTGAGTGGTTTCTGCCTGTGGGAGTGGGAGCGTGAGCTGAGACATCGGCCACCAGATGCTGCATGTCGAGTAGGTCCACAAGTGTTGCCGTGGAGTTGGCCACTGCTTCCAAGGGAAAGATTCAGCTCCAAGCTCTGCATGAAGCCCTACGCCAAGTTGAGTACAAACTCTGCCATGCTCCTTGACAGTAATAACATGTTCTGTGACAGGCCTATCGATGCTTGTCAAAGAATCACCATGCACATGCTATCAATGTACTCCTGTACAGCACCCCATCGATGGTCCCATCATAGTCTTCTGCATCAGACCTGGCAGGAGGTCTGAGACCTCACCCATAGGTAAACTAGCACATACATTTCCCCTTAGACCTGGCTTCAGCCTACTTTATGCCCAGTTACTCACCAGACGCTGACTCCAAATCTATTTGCAAAGGGGCATTAGACCGGAACATGGAATCATCCTGAATATTCTCAGTGACATTAGATGCAAAGGCCTCAGTCACAACTGGATCCCATGATGTGGAGCAGCATCTCTTCCAGAGGACGGACTCAGTCAATGCATCCAACCCTCAACCCTGCTGTGGCTCTCTGCTAGCAGCGTACAGTTAAGAGCCACCTTGCCCTGCAAGGGTGGGGGAGGGGGGGGGGAATGTAATTATGTTGCTGTGTGTATGGGTGATGTGTTCACCAGAGCTGGATATAGGTGGAAGCTGTAAGTGGTGGATATGAGGCTTCCAGCATGTGTGAGGATGAGGTGGAGCATCGGAATATTAGCGATATAACTCCTGAATTCTGATGGATAACTGGTGGGTATGTGGTGAATTGAGCAGCATGAGAGGTTGGTGGTGCACTGGGTCAGAGGTGTCCTTGTTAGAATGTAACCCATGGTAACATTGGATCTGTTGTAGTGTGACCGATGGCAACAAGCTGTAAGGGGCATATGTAACCAATGACAAAATGATGTGATGATCAGCTGACCAGATGATTCAGTATAAATAAGAACCTGTTGGAAATTGTGGGAGATCTTGGAATGGCCCAGGGCGAGGCCTCAAGTGTTGGAATAATGAAGTTTCTTTATTAATCCCTTTTCTTTGATTTACCTATTGGAGTAAGTTTTGTTTCATTTCATTGTCTATAACTGATGAGTACCTTCTGCTGGATGAACAGTCCTTTGATACCGCGTTCACTGACCTCGATCACCCATGTCAGGTTTTGAGCTTTTTGCAGTGATGCCGTTGGATCCTAAGGCCAGATGCTGCAAATTCACCTCCCTGGCCTACAACACCCCTTCCTATCCCAGGATGTGCCTTAAGCATCTCCTGCCACACCCACCCAACCTCTTGTGGCAACATGGAGTCTTTCCCCCTTTCTACCTTCATCACAATGGCTTCCAGTTCTGCATTCAGATTTCTGGGGTTCCTCTCTCTCTCTCTGGTGGCTCCATTGGCTATCCTTCTCCTTTGGACGAGCCTTTCTGAAATAGTTTTAACCGCTGCTGTTCCATGAGGGTAGCTCCTGTTTCAGAAGGGCAGGTTGCCATGAAGAGATCCAAGCTAGTTTGTGCACTATGTCAGCCACACACCCTGTTGAGCATTCAGCCAGTCAGTAGCACATTCCATACTCGGCTTGCATGCTGCAATCATTGAAATGAGCTGGCACAGTGCGGGATAATCGCGCATTGCCTGAAAACAGGCCTTATTGCATTTTCCCTCACTATTTTTTTTTGGATCACACAGTGCAGAAGGAGGCCATTTGGTCCATCGAGTCTGCACCAACCACAATCCCACCCAGGCCCTATCCCCATAACCCCATGCATTTACTCTAGCTAGTCCCCCTGACACTAAGGGGCAATTTTGACATAGCCAATCCACCAAACCCACACATCTTTGCACTATCTCAGTGGGCAGCACCCTATAAGTGAGGAATGAATTGTAACTGTTTCCTTCCACCTTCCACTCCTTAGTCCACGTCCACATGACGCCGGGTGAATTTCAAGACATGGGTTCAAACTCATTTTTTACTTACATCCGCCTTCCCTGTAATACCTCGTGAGATTCTTGTTTGTTAGCCTTTTAATAATTTTAAGATCTTTGTTGCAACTTTCAGCTCCATAGCTACTGGCTTTTCAGCTTCAAAAATGGCATCTGTGGTTTGTGTGCACACTTCCAGTGCTGGCCATGTCAGATGCCAATTTACTGAGCAACGAGCATTCACCATAAGTAGGCAGATCATATCCTCAATCAGGACGCAATGCTCATTTGATGCCAGCCTGCCATTTTGGAACTCAAAACCACTTTCAGGTTAGTTGTCGATTGATTTCTATTGCTTCTTTCTGTGACTGTGGAAGTAAGAAGTTTAACAACACCAGGTTAAAGTCCAACAGGTTTATTTGGTAGCAAAAGCCACACAAGCTTTCGAGGCTCTGAGCCCCTTCTTCAGGTGACACCTGAAGAAGGGGCTCAGAGCCTCGAAAGCTTGTGTGGCTTTTGCTACCAAATAAACCTGTTGGACTTTAACCTGGTGTTGTTAAACTTCTTACTGTGCTTACCCCAGTCCAACGCCGGCATCTCCACATCATGACTGTGGAAGTGTCAGTGATTTAAAGGTGTTGGAAGTTGCTGAAGTCTGTATGGATTTACATGGCTCATGTCGTACAACTTTGACCCTACTTCGAGGATTCTGCAGACCAGGGTGCAGTAGTCTGCATCCCTCTACAGAATACCAGGGAGAATAAGCAGAGGTGACACAGAGCAGGGCAAGCTGCATGCAGGAGGAGGAGGGGCAGAAGGACTCTAAACAGGAGGTCACATCTACCTGGAGTGTTAAGGGAGCAACTCTCCTATGTCAGCCTTAATGAGGAACAGAGTGTCAGACTAAAGGAGGTTAACTTCATTGAAATCTGCCATCTGTTGCAGCCACAACTGCAGCATCAGAACAAGGCATAGATGACATTGGCAGTGGCTGTGAAGTGACTGTGTCTATGAACCGTTATGTGCCAGGTTCCTTCCAGGCTGCAAAAGGTGATATTTGCAACATCTCCAAGTTTGTGGTCTACTGTTGCGTAAGAGAGGTTCCTGAGGCTCTATGGTCCAAAAGAGCTGTATACATTTCATTCTCTCCTCTCAGAGAGAAGTATGTGGAGTGAGCATTTGGCTATTTTGTGAAGATTCCAACACTTTTGTGATTATTACCCGGGTATTAATGAAGTTTCTTACCCGGGTAAGCGTTCTCCAAGGCGGCCTTCATGACACACGACAGCGCAGAGTCGCTGAGCAGAAGCTGATAGCCAAGTTCCGCACACATGAGGACGGCCTCAACCGGGATCTTGGGTTCATGTCACACTATCTGTAACCCCCACAGCTTGCCTCCTGGACTTGCAGAATCTCACTGGCTGTCCTGTCTGGAGACAATACACATCTCTTTAACCTGTGCTTAATGCTCCCTCCACTCACATTGTCTGTATCTTTAAGACCTGGTTGACTGCAGAGATTCGCATTCTAATCGGTATTCTGTAACTTGATTTTGTGTCTCTGTATGCCCTGTTTGAGAGCAGATTTCCACTCCATCTGACGAAGGAGCAGCGCTCCGAAAGCTAATGGCATTTGCTACCAAATAAACCTGTTGGACTTTAACCTGGTGTTGTTAACACTCTTACTGTGTTTACCCCAGTCCAACGCCGGCATCTCCACATCAGGTAATAGGGGTGCAGTGCATTCTGTAGCATGTGAGGCTGGGGGTGCAGCCAGGGGACTATAGGATTTGAAGACAAATTCACTTAAATTACATCCAGGTGCTGGGGAACAGATACCGGACATTGACTGCCATAGCTATGTGTTCCCACTGCCTTCACATAATTCATCCAGTGGGCTCTCTGTGCATAGAAGACCTCTCTTCTCCTATCCACTGTCACCAAGGTATCCAATTCAGCATCAGAGAACTTTGGGGAGTGTTCTCTGTTGCACTATAATTCTGTGTTCTTCATGTTACACCCTCTTCTGCAATTATTTCGAGCACCTGTTCAAGTTAAAATGCGCCACCCCTTTGAGATATGCAAGCTGGCTTTAAGTAATACAGGCTTGCTTTAAGTGGTGCCATTGTTACATAAACGTGGCCCCCTGGTGAGGTATACAGTCACTCAGCAGTATGTTTAACCCTGGCTGCAACATCTATCATGCAAATCAGCATCAGCAGCACAAAGTTTGCAATGGCTGTGAGTTAATTGCAATACCCGGGCCCATTTTCTTGGTGTGTCTAATTTGCCGACAATTAATTTTTCTCCCAAGGATTTTCTTTCTCACATTTTAGACTTGAATCAAATGCGGAGTTGGGGTTAGAAACACATGGGAAGACTTTTGTCACATTTATCAGTCTTACTCTCTGGCTTTCTCACACTCCTGTTTTCAAAAGCCTTTCAATAACCCTTCTTTTCAATGATTGCTTCACCTGCCTTTCCATTTTCCTTTTCCCTTCCTGTTCAGTGTGCACTCATATTTTTCTTCACCCTGTACAATTCTTTTTTGAGAGAAGTACTGTCGGGGTGTAAATTGCTGTTGTCTATGTTTTTATTGATCGCAGTGGCCAGGGGAAAATATGGCACAATAGTGGAGAAACCTTTCGGAGGGCTTGGAAGGGAAGGAAACGTGCCACTCTGATCCAGGACATTACAGGACAGTTTTATAAATTGTATTTGATAAATGCAAACGCAGCAGAATTTGTATCTACTTGAAGTTGTATCTTGTCAGAAGGAGCACAAATAAAGTATTTCTGACTGCTTCAATGATTCAGTTTAATGTTACATCTGTTTGTGTTTGTTTAAAACAAAGAGTGGTTATTTAATAGATTATATACCACCACAGATTATGAAAACGTGAAAGTTTCCTCCAGTTGACCCTTCTAGGAGGTGTCAATGTGCTTATTTTATGGTAGATATAAGAAATAATAGAGCAATTCAATGCATTGAGATCTTGCTGTTACAGTTTGCTGATATCAGCAGATGTAGATAAGAAAAGGAATAATAAACAGATCCATTGGGAAGTTTGATTGATGGGGATTGATGTCTACTGCATCCTTCTTATCTATCGACAGGAGGGCTAGTTCACCCCAATTTTTTTTATTGTACTTTGCATTTATTTATTGTGCATATGTATATAGATATACACAAACAGAGCAAATCCAGGGTCCAAGTGACATAAAGTACAGTAATGCCAGTAATGTATTTTTAAAAAAATTTCAATTGCATCTGACACATCTGATGTAATTTCACAGCAGTACATCTCTCACTCCACCAAACAATAGTGAAGCGTGCAATGAATAACAAAAATTTCCAATCCAGTGACTAGTCTGTGTCTTGAATACAGAATCTCTTTTAAAAAAGAGAACTGAAATGATTTGAGTGTTTTTTTTTACTTACAGTGCAATAGAACATTATTTTGATTGTTACTATGAGCAGGATTGTAGCAATGTTATAAATTGTAAAGTATGGGCGATGTTTTAATTAATTAAGAATAAATTCACAGCACTTGTCGATTAGCTCAGAGCCTCCTGTAATATTTTAGCAGGCGCTGTGTTAGAATGTTAATTGAGTTTGACAGAAGCATGGATAAAAATGCATCGTGTCGTTGAGATTGCCAGCATTGAAACTGATTACCAATTATAATCACTCTATCCACTGTGACAACACACTGAGATGGAGATGTTGAGTATCTCAGCTTGCTTTATTCGCCAGATTGTTTAAAGTACTGGCTACGTGTTCTGAACCCGACTGAGGTACTTGGTATGCATGTTGAATCTGACAGCAACTTTACATCATTTATTTATGCAGTCTTTTGAACTGTAAATCCACAAAAAAATGGGGAAGGGAAACTTCCATAAAGCCACGTTTCAGGGACTTTAACTTACAGCAAAAAATTGTCGGCGCTGCAAAAGGACAAACTATTTTACCGTGGTAAATGTTTTCATTTTAATAGAATACTTCATCCTCACGCATTAGCCCACCTATGGCTTTCTCATGGGAGAAAATGAAGAACAAGGCTTCCATTTAATCTTCCCCGCCATCAGACTGAATATCTGGAAATGAAGATGGATGTGACATAGAGCACGAAACCGCAGTGTATGACATGGCTGTCATAACCTTCCTATTTGGTTTACAAATTGGTTTATGGTTCTGTCAGTACAGTTTCATCAGTAAGCGCCATGCCAAACACAGTGCTGTTTGTCTGCTTAAAACCCCAGCAAACAGGATACAGGAAATGACATAGTGACCTTACTAACAGAATAAGAAAATATCAATCTTAATTTAAAACCTCCTGCCACCGAGGCCCAGACAGCAGAAAACGGTCACCTGCTTAGCAAAGAGAGAGAGAGAGACCTTTCTCTCGCTCAGAGTAATAAAACACAGAAACAGCTTTGTAAAATAAATTGTTTGCTCTCTTTAATTTGATTTCTCTCCCTCCCCCTGAACAAAATAAGAAACAGTTAAACAACAGGGTCATTTTATTTTTCCGAACAAAGAGGACGTATAACCGAATAATTAGTAATAGTATATAATGAGATTAGTTTGCTTTCCCAAAGCCGTGGCATGATACAACAGTTTTATGTTCAAGGCTATTAAACTGAGGTCACCACACAGGCAAAGCTAATACAAACAGAGCTTCAGGCATTTTGATGAAAACAATGTGGGTCCATCCTCTCCCTGATTTTAACACTAACCAACGAGCACTGGAAGTAATTATCTGCAGTGTGTTAGCCTCCAGTAACCTAGAAAAACAACATGTTGTTTTATGTATCTCAGGTCAAAAATATCCCATCGCCACCAAAGGCTCACGTTGATTTCATAAGGGGCTGCCTTTCACCTTCGGGAATCTGATTGGACCTATGCCACAAGCACTAATAGCTACTTACAGCCTGATACACACTTTAAATACATGTGTTGCATTTAATCATCTCTGTTATACATAAAACTGATTTCCCTGAAAGGACCGATCCCCATTCTTCAATAAAAAAGCACATGTTGCTTCATTATTAGCGAATGCAGACTGTCAAGGCAGAATGGATCCATACACACTCAGACTTTCGACCGTTCGCCAACTAACAGTAACCCCTTCAGAAGACAGCATGCTACATAGTTGAGAACAAGTTGCCACTGAGAAGTCAGATGATGCAAACAAACTATTTGAGCTTTGCTTTGTGTATAGAATAATCAACTTGAGCACAGAGGATTACTTCACTGATCTCTGGGCTGAACTCTGCTGCTCTGTTGGGATCAGGATGTTACTCCACTCTTCCTTAGCTCAGCCCTATTGTCTTCCTATTCCACAGGCTCCTCAGATCTGACTGCTATTTTGATGCTTAGTATAGTCATTGTTCACTGATTACTGGACCAAAGTCTGTTTCTGCACTGGTCTTCTAGGCCCAGATCCACACAGAGTAGAGATAAAGGAGATGTTCTCTGATTATTGGGATGTGACATATGCTGGTGTTTCCGATGGGTTTGCACTGTAGCCTCAGCTTTTTACTATATATGTGTAAATATGTATATATATACATACATCAATGACTTGGATGGAGGACAAGTGAGTTGTCTATTCAAGCTTTCAGTTGGTGTCATGTTTTTCTCTTTAGCACATATGTACCAATCATACAACAATGAAGGGATGACAATGTGGGTTCTTTATTTAAAGATAACACAATATGCACATAGTGGTAACTGGGGGACAATGTACAGCAGATGTGGTCTGCAGGACGGCTGCTCTGTTCTTTCTTAAGAGTACATTGGATTAAACATCACAGACTTTATCGATTTGGATAGTGATGGTCAACAGATTAAGAAATTCCTCTTAAAGATACATCACAACAGTGGTAGAAATCTAGGAGGTATGGCTGAGTGCAAGAAATTTCAAAACGTCATCCCAGCAATCTTAGACTATTTCCTTATTTTTAAGGCAGTTTTTCCTTCAATGAATTAACAACCCGTGACATAATTTTGTGCACTCTCATTTTTGCTCATATTGTCTGGAGCTGTAACTTACCTAATGCCTTGTGGAAGTCATCCTAGATATGCTCATCTCCACCTTTCCAATGACCTCCTCGAAAAATTCTGTCAGATTTATCAAACGTGAGCTACCTTATACTGGTCACCAGAGGGTTGGATTCCCTCGTGGGCTTCCAGACTCTGAAGTCAGGACAAAATGGGCATTCCGAACCTTTCCTTTCTGGCGGTGGGATCGGCTTGGCGATTTTATCAGAGGTAACCTCCTACTTGCAGCCTCCAGGTCCACCATTGAGTTGAGGAGACGGACTGTCTCTCCATGCTGATCCAGAGGGTTGGCAGCTCAGAAGCTCAGCAGTGCCAGGCAGAAAGGTGGGTACAGCTGAGGCAACTCACAGGCACCGCAAAATGGAGGTATATTCAGACATGAAGAACCTGCTGATTGGAGGGGAAAGTGTTCAGGGAGGGATATTGGGGTCACAACAGCTGCCTTTCAAGCCATGATCCTCTCTTAAGGCCATAGAGTCTCTGGCTCCCACGGAGAGTGGCAGAGTCAGATGCTTTGTGGAGCTTTAGCCAGGAGCTGAATAAGATGGCTTTGATGTTCCTATTTCATGTTGAAGGGAGTTCAACTTAGTAACAACATAAACATACTTTTATATAACCTCTTTAACATAGGAAGATGGTGACCACCTCCTGTGGGCTAGCATTCACCACCACGATGGCCGGTGGCTACAGCAGATTGACGACAGACGTCAATGCCGAAAACAACCACAACAATACCTGACAGTTTCACGTGCGACACTTATGGTAGAACCTGCCTCTGAAGGACTAGCCTCTTCAGCCATCAGCAAAGATGCACCACGGGAGACACACTGTCTAAATTGGATTGTTTGCTGTGCATCCACTATATTCCGCAGATGGAAACTTGCCCCAAGAAACGTACATAGCTACATGACTCAACATGCTTCACAACAATGTTATCAAACAAAATTCGACACCAAGTCACCTCAGGAGATATTATGACAGGTGACCAAGAGCTTGGTCAAAGGTTTAGATTATGGGGAATTTTAAAGGAGGAACGAGATTGGGAGTTGAAGTGATTTAGGAAGGGAATTCCAGAGGTAAGACCAGGCAATAGAAGCCACTGCCTGCAATTGTACAGAAGTCAAAATCAAAGCTGACCAAGGGATTGGAATTGGAGATGTGCAGAGATTTTCAGAGGGTTGGAAGACATTACGGAGATAGAATGGAGGAAGGCCTCAAGAGATTTCAAAAGAGGAATGAGGATTTTAAAATTGAGATGTTTCCAGACTGGGAACTAGTGTAGAGCACAGCAAGTGATGGGTGAATGGGATTCGATGTGAGTTAGGATATGGACAGGAGAATTTTGAATGAGCACACAGAAGCTGTGTTTGAGATGCCAATTGTAATGGCATTGGGTAGAGCTGGGTGACATTAGTGCACAAATGAAAGTTGAATCTGTTTCCACAAATGACACGGGACAACTTGTAAGTGAAAGAAAGATAAAACTGTGCATAGGAGCGTATACAATATGCTAGTTTAATTGGAAATGGTATCAATGGAACAACAATAGGGCAATGCCACTGAGCTCGACCATAGGGTAAAGATAGTGAAGGAGGATGGAGTGAGTAATTGTATCAAGCTGCCTTGAGAGATTAAGGATAAAGAGGGTTGGTATACTATGGGCACAGTCTCAAAAGTTGTTATTAAGAACAAAGAACAAAGAACAATACAGCACAGGAACAGGCCCTTCGGCCCTCCAAGCCCGCGCCGCTCCCCGGTCCAGGATTGAATCCTGAATCCAGGATCCCCGCCCAATTTTCCAGCCTATCTACATACCAATATCCTATCCACCGAGCTGTCCCTCACAGCTACGATGCTTTGTTCATTACAACCTATTAACTCACCCCCACCCCCCCATTCCAGACCATGTGATCTCCAGGGAGAGGCGAAAACCCAGAGTGAAAAACCCCAGGGCCAATATGAGGAAAAAAAATCTGGGAAATTCCTCTCCGACCCCCTGAGGCGATCGAAACGAGTCCAGGAGATCACAATGGCCCTGATCGGAAAATACTTCCCAACCCTAGTCATTTCCACTTCCACGAACACCATATGAATTCCCTGCCCCCGAGACAGGTTCCCAACTATCCGCAGTCTCGCTCTGTACTGGCACCAGCAAGATGATCATAGAATGAAGCCTTGAAATGAGAAACAAGGAACAATTAGCCCGCGCCGCTCCCTGGTCCAGACTAGACCACTCTTTTGTATCCCTCCATTCCCACTCCGTTCATATAGCTGTCTAGATAAGTCTTAAACGTTCCCAGTGTGTCCGCCTCCACCACCTTGCCCGGCAACACATTCCAGGCCCCCACGACCCTCTGTGTGAAATATGTCCTTCTGATATCTGTGTTAAACCTCCCCCCCTTCACCTTGAACCTATGACCCCTCGTGAACGTCACCACCGACCCGGGGAAAAGCTTCCCACCGTTCACCCTATCTATGCCTTTCATAATTTTATACACCTCTATTAAGTCTCCCCTCATCCTCCGTCTTTCCAAGGAGAACAACCCCAGTTTCCCCAATCTCTCTTCATAACCAAGCCCCTCCATACCAGGCAACATCCTGGTAAACCTCCTCTGTACTCTCTCCAAAGCCTCCACGTCCTTCTGGTAGTGTGGCGACCAGAACTGGACGCAGTATTCCAAATTATTGCTGAGTTATATCAGGGCAGTGTTGGTGATGTAGAATGAAGGCATTAAAAATGGGAATGATGGACACCAAATGCCGTGGAAAGTATTTTTAGATTGAAAAGGGAGGTAGGGGGAGTGGTATTTGGTAAGGAGAGCCAGATCATGAGGTTGGAGGAGGCAGTCACAAATCGGTCCTGAGGAGTACAGTTTAATAATTAAATTTGGAGTTTTCTGATACAGCTGCACTTGGCAGTAGAACTGTAAATAGAACAACATTCTTTTTCTAATAAAGTAGTGGCGTTGGTTTGCTGTAAGCAGTGCCATGGGAGATCCCGCCAGCTATTCAATGTGTTGAGAGGATACAGCTATTAAACATTCCCTGCTTCTGTAAATGGCCCATATTCTGCTTTATAATACTTAACGGTTTCTGTGTGAAAGAGGTTCCATTCAGCTGAAAAAAATGGATTCACATGACTGCAGCTTAGGAGAGAGAGCGCTGAGCAGATAGGGTGTCAATAGCCTAGCTTATTTCTGAAATCTTCAACCTCCAAATGCATTGAACCACAAATACCTGCTGCTCTGTGAACTGTGGAAATATGGGATCCAGAAAGAAATGACTTAGAGATACTGTAATGACTATATGCAACAGCTGTGTGACCAAAGCTGACCAGTACTTGAACCAGACAGACCAGGAAGTTGAATCCCTATCGGTACTGAATCAGCTACATAGCTCTCTGGTGAGATGCAATTGATTATCTATCTTACATTTCACCTGATTTTATTTTCCACTGACCCAAATGATCCCACCCTCTATTTAACTATTCTTTCACTATTCTGTGCGCATATAAAAGCATTTTCTGTTTCCTTTTATATCATTTGCTATCTTTCAGATTCACTTTCAGCCCTTCTAATCTTTATTCCTACCTACTACACTTTCTATCTTTCTCATTATTATCTTTAGCCTTGTTAATCATACCATTACTACAGACCTATTTTAAAGATTCAGTTAGGTTCTAATTACCTGATCTGCTTTTGTAACTTCTGCAGATGAGAAGGACCCTCGAAGAAAGCAGGTGTTTGTCACACTTCAGGGATTCTGCAATCTCCCACCAGAGAAAAGCAAGAAATCAAGAGAGCCCCAGCAGAAATTCACAGCCAATTCTCTATTTATTCATGGGCATCAATACTTTAATGCATCTCCTTTACACTTTGGACAAATATGGTTATTTTGTACCCTACGCAGGTCATATCTGAAGACCCACCACTGCTAATCCACCATCTTGTCTTTGTTTGTTTGCCTAGTTAATTTGAGCCAAACCCTTTCTTAAAATCTTACACAACTTTGTTTTTCATTCACATCAGAACCCTTATCTTTAACTCTTCATTATCTTCCTCCATTCTTAGAGTGAATCTAACTGTGTTGTGGTTATGGTTTGCCCAACATTTTCCTGGTTATTTGCTACATTTTATTTCCAGTACCAAATCGAACTATACATTTATCTCTGCTTGGTGGGAAACATTCCATCACTCAAACCAGCCACCCATCCATTGACTCTGTCTACACTTCCCGCTGCCTTGGAAAAGCAGCCAGCATAATTAAGAACCTCACGTTTCCTGGACATTTTCTCTTCCACCTTCTTGCATTGGGAAAAAGATACAAAAGTCTGAGGTCACGTACCAATTGACTCAAGAACAACTTCTTCCCTGCTGTCATCAGACTTTTGAATGGACCTACCTCGCACTAAATTGATCTTTCTCTACACCCTATCTATGGCTGAAACATTCTGCACTCTCTCCTTTCCTTCTCTATGAATGGTATGCTTTGTTGTATAGCATGCGAAAAGCAATACTTTTCACCGTATAATAATACATGTGACAATAATAAATCAAATCATAAATCAAACATTCTGGTCTAGGAAGCCATCTCGAAAGTGTCTGCACTGTGCTCTCCTAAACTGCAGACAGTTATGTGAATCCATTTTTTTTCAGCTGAATGGGAACTCTTTCACACGGAAACTATTAAGGATTATTTCACCATGTGATAGACTCAGTTCACCAAAATCATTGGTTTGTTGTTCAAAGTTCTCTGCACTCTGCATACCTCCATGTCTACTATTTGTTGACATTAGTTCTCAGGATGGTTTTAGGCTGGTATGGCCAAATCCCTAGTTACTCTGAGAAGCTGGCACTGACCCTTCTATTTTAGCTGCTGCAGTCCTATGGGCGAAAGTGCTCTTGTAACATTGTTAAGGGATTCCAGGATATTGACTCAGCAAGCATTAAAAAATGGTGAAACGTCAAGACAAGAGAATGGCCTAGATTTCTGCTCCAAGGTGGAGTGTGTGGAAATGGGGAAATTCTCAGCTCTGCTAACCTGACCTTTAAACATGACTGCCCGGACATCGGGCAGGGTTTGGGATGCAGATTGTATTGGAAGTGGAGAGCTGGACAATGCCAAAAGAACGGAGGAGAGTACCTACTTCTCCAAAGGGGTAACCTGGCTATCCAACAAAACCACCAAGTTCAGACCTGCTGTTACCTGGTCTAGTCTGCACACTCTGAGTTTCACATTCCTGGTCTCGCAAAATGCCAGTTCAGTGGAGACAGCTAATGATTTAAATGGCCAGTTGCTCTGTGCTGGGCATGCATGAATTGTGTCACACCCCCATTCCTACCCCATACAAATGGGAAATGTCATTCCTGGGTGCAGGCTTCATGATTTTCAGCTAATCCTGCCATTTTTATCACAATGGAGAGATGCTTCATTGCAGTGAAAATCTGGATCATTTAATGTGTGATTTTATTGGAACTTGTTAGTGGTAGTGTTCCCACACCATTATTGGTTTTGTTAGTGATAAAGGTAGAAGGGATGCCATCAGAGTATCGTTGGTCAGTTCCTGCAGTAGATCTGGTAGATAGTGCATACAGGCTGAAATTTTACTACCCCGCCCGCCAGGAGAATCAGAGCGGGCGAGGGCCGGACAATGGGAAGGTCCAATAACCTGAGGTGGGATTTTATGGTTTTGGGACAAGTTTCCAATGCACTGCTGGTAAATGGAAGTGATAAAACATCCATGGCAGAGGCACCAAATAGATAAATTACTCTGTCCTGGGTTGAGTTTAGCTTCTTGAGCTCTGTTGTGTCTGCATCCCCAAGCAGATAAATGGCAAATATTCCACTGCGCAGCAAATTTGAACCTTGTTAATGGTGAAAAGACTTTAAGAGATCAGGAGGTTGGCTACTCATTGTAGAGTATCCAGGTTGTGCTCTGTTCTAGTTACCTCATGTTGATATGGCTGGTCCACTTCAGATTCTGGTCAGTGGTGACCTCTGATGTTGATGTTGGAGATGGTAGTGCCACTAAAGGTCAAGGGAAGATAATTTGACTTTAGCTTGCTTTCCAATGATCATTATCTGGCATTTATGAGGCACAAATGCTATCTCTAATATGTCAGCCCAATCCTGGATGGAAGCCAGTTTTAGTCTGGCTTGGGTGGTTTTATTATTGGAAAATTTGTGCTTGGAGCAGAATGCTGGCATCATTATTTCCACTGCCTGGTAAATTTTATGCACCTCAATTGTTGCACTGAACACTTACTGTTTCTCAACACTGTGCATACAAATGTTGGATAGAATCTTATCAAAAAATGGCAAAGTATCAGGGTCTGACTGAAAACCGGCATCTTTCCCTCCAGAGATGATGTGGAGATGCCGGCTTTCTCTCTCCAGAGAAACAGGGAAGTTTGCTCACCAGATCTTATGGCATTTTGTCAAAAACATAAGACATGAAATACGCACAGGGGCGTATTTCATGTCTTATGTTGAGGGGCAGGGCCTATACACACCGGCACAACCTGGCTGCGTGAGATTATCAGACCTACAAATAACCCCTTCCCATCACAGAGGTTACAGTGGCTGCCCTTCCTCCCCATAATCAAAGCCGACATTTCATCAGCCTGGGCATTCAGTACAATAGTTGGGAAATCATGTTGCAGCTATATAAAACTTTGGTTAGGCCACATTTTGAGCATTGCATGCAGTTCTGGTCACCACACTACCAGAAAGACATGGAAACTTTGGAGAGAGTGCAAAGAAATTTCACTAGGATGTTGCCTGATCTCGACGGTGTTGACTATGAGAAGAGGTTGAATAAACTAGGATTGTTTTTACTGGAAAGATGGAGGCTGAAGGGAGACCTGATAGAGGCCTACAAAATTATGAGAGGCATAGACAGGGTGGAATAGTCAGAGGCTTTTTCCAAGGGTGGAAGTGTCCATTACAAGGGGGCACAGGTTCAAGTGAGAGGGGGAAAGTTTGAGGGAGATGTGCGGGGGACGTTTTTTACACAGAGTAGTGGGTGTCTGGAATGTGCTGTAGAGGAGGTGGTGGAAGCAGGCACATTAGCAACATTTAAGAGGCATCTGGATGGGTACATGAATAGGGAGGGAATAGAGGGATACAGACCGAGTAAGGAGTGAAGGTTTTTTTTTAGTTTAGTTAGGGCATCATTTTTGGCACAGGCTTGGAGGGCCGAAGGCCTGTTCCAGTGCTGCACTGTTCTTTGTTTTATATGGCAGGAGGGAGGGTGGTTAATGCTGTTGAAATGTATGTAAATATATTGTAATCAGGTTCACGCCTAAAGATCACATTGCTGGCGAGGGGAGGAGAAATTGGAGATCGCAATCTCGCCAGCGTCATTTGCGATTTCTGGGTTTTGCCGGATCTTGAGCAGATGGAGAGTGTGGGCTCAAGATTGTCCTCAGTGTCCTCAGTGTCTGATCGCAATCCCTAATATATCGTTATAATCTTGCTCTGCAGTAAAATCCTTTACTTACCCTATCCTTATTTCTGCGGAAAACCACAAATATTAAATTTCTAGCCCTGTCAAAATCTAAGCTGTGTCTCTATAATTGCTACTGTACTATAGTTATTGATATTTCTAAGTCCAATTTTGCTTTGACTGCTTTGTGCATTCGCAAACATGTTATTCAATCTTGACTCCAATTTTGTTGAATGCTTACACTTATTCTTTTTCCAGGTTTCCTCTTGAAATTTTTTGATTCCCCTGTCCTTACCACAACAGTGCCTTTCACTACCTATAGCTTTTTTCATTCCATTTCCCTTCTGATGTTATTTTCTCAAGATTGATTTCAGCTAAGCCTTCCACTAGTCTAGTAGCTCCCATTCTCATATTGTCTAACCTCACCTTCTCTTGGATAATCCTTTGTCTCACTGTGCAATGTTACTCAAGGACGTACTTGATCTGAGTCACTGTCACTTTTCACCTCATACTTGTCCAACATTATGTGCTGGGAAGTCCAGGAAGACAAAGGAGTGTCACTCATCTCTTTCTGTGAAATCTCATGTGTTTTTCTCCATCTCTTGAATGACCAGAGTGATGTTCAGAAGCCACTCATCCTTTCTCTTGCTCCTCAGTGTGGACAATTGTTGCTTGAAGATTCCCTGCTCAAGTACAAATGTCCGGCCCCTGGATATACTATGGGTCTATAATCTCATAATGTTAATTAAATAGAATTAATAAAATAGAAATATAAATTTCAGTCCAATGTCTACTCTGGATCTTTAAAATGCATGTATTCATAAGATGTGGGTGTTGCTGGCAAGGCTACAGTTTAATGCCCACCCCTAATTGGAAATGTGGTGGTGAGCCACCTTCTTGAATTGCCCTGACCCATCATGGCAGTTTTGGTGCATCTCAGTGACTTGCCAAACTATGTCAGATGGCAGTTAAGAATCAAGGACATTGCGATGGGTGTGAAGCCATCCAGGTTAGACCAGGTTGTTATGACAAGGTGAGAAGGGGTGAATTGGTCCCCTCTCGTCAATCTCCTCGGTCGGTCACAACAAAGGTTCAAGTTTCTTTGTCACGAGGAAATGCTTTTTCCAAGTCAGAATGTATTCTGTGAGCAATAAAGAACCAATCAAAGAAGGTTTTCTTGAATCAAAGGGAGAGCAAATTTATTAAGCACTAACCACAAGAAAAATAATAAACATATGACACCATGCATTCGGTGCAGTCATTTGGGCTTTTATACACACGCACAGGTATCAGAAATAAGAGGAGTTAGAGTCCAATCAAAAAAATGTCAAATAATATCCAGTTAAATGTCCTTCAACTGTCCTTGTGGTGTAGATTTTAAACACTGCAGCTGATTTAGGTTCGCTGGTTTCTTGGATGTTGCCAGATGTAGAAGATATTACAATTATTAAAAAATATCAGTTTGATGGTAGGTTTTTGGTAGACTTGGCTTCATGAACCAGATGACACTCTTATTCTAAAAGAGAATGAGAACAAGAGCAGCCTTCAGTCTGTTTCCTCTGCTGAAGACTTTCCTGACACCGCCTGTGCCACTTGCAATCTCTCTCTGGTAGCTGGGCAGCTTTGCCTCGAAATACTTCACCCATTGTATATTTCCAAGGGGTTTTGGGAGGCTCTGTCTGCGGCAGCCATTATTTCAATATCCAATGCTTCATGTTTTTAATGTCCCTTCATTAGACAGCTATGAGTTTCGATCAGCTTCAAACTGCAACATTTCCAGTCAGTTGAAAGTTGAAAAATCATTTTTTTCAAAAATAAAGTGGCAGAGCCTCGGGACAAGGTAAGTACAATAATGAACCAGTTAGGCTTTTGCAGCAATCAAGTAGTTACGTGGCCACCATCTTCTCAGGTTCTGCCTGAAGGCAGGTCCTTGCTGATTATTCACTAAACCACAGCAAATTGCTTTGATTTTTTACTGTGGATAAGGCAAGGAAGATCCCCAAGTCTACCTCAACTCGATCAGGGATAAAATCCCAGGTCGTTAGCATTGACCTTATCTACACATTGTCATTTTAGCCAATTAGTTTCCATGCCCACTATTTTTGTTACTCATTTATTTTTCCACGTTTATTCAATTGACTTAATTTAAATTCCCCAACTACAAAAGTCTGAGATCACATACCAACCGACTCAAGAGCAGCTTCTTCCCTGCTGCTGTCAGACCTTTGAATGGACTTACCTTGCATTAAGTTGATCTTTCTCTACACCCTAGCTATGACTGTAACACTACATTCTGCACTCTCTCATTTCCTTTTCTATGAATGGTATGCTTTGTCTGTATAGCGCAAGAAACATTTTTAGACATGGTGGGATTTGAACTCCCATCTCCAGGTTATTAGCCGAGGCTACTGGACTACTGGTTCACTAATATAACGGCGTTTAACTCATCGACAGCAATGGTGGATTTTTCTGCCGCATTGTGCAGCACTTAGTCAAAAAGTTTGCAGGCCCGGGTTTCAGGCCATATTGCTGGCAGGCAGTTGAATTACCATCACCTCATTACCATCACCTCAGCACTTCAATGATCCGGGTTCCATATTTAAAGGCCACTCCTGCATGCAGCTAGCATACTAGCCGCTGTGAAGTCATAGCTTGCAAAGCTAAGAAGCATACTGCCCCAAAATTCACCACCGCCTCCCTCAAGCACCTGCCGGACACAATGGAGACCCACCATGATGTACTCTACCCACACTCTGGGTGAAGACCTGCATCCAAGATGAGCAATGCAGCATGGGACACAGTGGCAGTGGTGGTCAATGCCAATGCCCTGCAGAAGAGGACAGCCATTCTGTGCTGAAAGAGGATGAACAATCTCCTCCATTCTGCCAGAGTAAGTCTCTATTTCCCCCTCTCATCCCATACACTCACAGACCCATCACACATCTACAGACTTCTCACTCAATGCCAACTTAAAGGACACCACCACCCGATCTCCCACACGCACTGTCATCTCCCCTGTGGTTGTGTCCTTATCAACTCCATGACCTCACTCATCACCCGTACATCCTTATCATCTGCTCTGGCAGATCTCCTGCTAACGCTCTCTCAACTTGTCTTCAGACAGGACAAGCAGGCACACAACAGACAGGAGAGGTCCCAGACTGGTGGAAGGATGCCTGGACTGAAGGTCGTCACGGAGTTTGAGGAGTGAGCCATTCAGCTGGCCGGCGAGGATATGGACCATTCGTGTGCTGATGGTGAGGTCAGCGGTGTCCAACTTCGTGAGAATCCAGCACTGCAACATCCATCAGACAACCCTGATGTGAGTGATGTCTCCTGATTCTCAGGTCCCTGACAGACACTAATGACCTTGCTTTTCTTTTGCAAGGGCATCTGGGAAGCAGCCAAGAGGGTCAACGAATGTATGCTTCAGCAACACTGGTTCTGGGAGATCTGCAGGTATGTCAAGTGCCAGCTGTAGACCCTAGGTTTTGCCAGGAGCCTATGGTTGATGGCTCTCTGGGTTTCATCCTCTGTGAGCTGAGCTGGCCCTACCACCCCTTCCTCTGGAAGGTTCTGCTTCTGCTTTTGCTGAGCCAGACACTGCCGTTGACATCTTCTTCTTCTCTCCTGCCTATGAGTGAGAAGAAGGTGAGCGAGATCACTAGACTCCATGTTCCTGATGGTCTCTGCAATGCAGCACGAAAGAAAGAGACTTGTCAGTTAGTGTTTATCCGCTAAGGATCACTCTTTGTTCCTTCAACATCTGCAGCTGTCTTTCAAAGCCCACTGACTCATGTCCTGGCCATGATGTTGGTGCTCAGTCCTTTCTTCACATGCTGGTCAAGCAAGACCCCACATCACCCTCGCCCCACTCCACATGACCGAATGGTGATAGCTTTGGCCACTCGATTGCATCCTGAGCTCTCACCTCAGGGACAGGCCTTGTCCTAACCATCGCCCCAAGGCCTTACACTCAGCTTGTCCCATGGGGGTCACTTGTCAATAGGCATTTCAGCATAAAGTGGATCTTTAAGAGTGCTATCCTTGGGCAGTGAGCCATGGCCACCTTTTCTATGGGGATATTACAGCTTGCCCAGTCCAGCAACGGTAGAGCCACACCAAAGCAGTCATTGAATTTGGCAATCTGTGCACAAGGGGTTAAATGCTGAGCAGCAGTCATTGGAACTCTCACACACAAGTATTGTTTGAGTGGGCACAATTGCATGACTAGTCTGACTCCAAGCATGTCAATTAGCTCAAGCTAAATGGTCTCAGCTGCACAGAGTGCTCACCTTTGACACATTTTTCCATTTGCCGTGTCTTCATCCCACTACCATGTGCAATGAAGCCTGTATCCCGGTCTTCCCCTCCCTTCACCCCTGCTGCAGGAGCCCTGCACTGAAGCACAGGACAGCCTAAAAGAAGCTGCTTGGCACCCCTGCCTGTGACCAAACCCCCCACCCCTCCCTTCCCCCGAAGACCCAGCACTACTTTGAAGGTGCTATGCTATTCTGACATCACATGGCCGGGAAAGTTGAATTTGAAGTGGGGGGGTTTGATTCCGACATGTGGACCAGTTAATGATATGCTAATGCATTATGATGAGGCTTCCGATGTTAAACAGCGGGAAATGTGGCCTGCCGCTGATGGGAAGAGGGGCCGATCTCACCCTGCATTTACACCAACAGGAGACACAGGTAAGGTCTTCTCACAATGCTGTCTCCTCTCGTGGCCAAACCCACCCGATGTGAACAGGAGTGGAAAATCTCGGCTATAACCACTCTGCTCCCAGAAGGACCTTGGGGTCCAGGTCCATAGGACTCTAAAATCGGCCCCGCAGGTGGAGGAGGTGGTTAAGAAGGCGTATGGTGTGCTGGCCTTTATCAATTGAGGGATTGAGTTTAGGAGTCTGGGGATAATGATGCAGCTATATAAGACCCTCGTCAGACCCCACTTGGAGTACTGTGCTCAGTTCTGGTCGCCTCATTACAGGAAGGATGTGGAAAAGATTGAAAGGGTGCAGAGGAGATTTACAAGGATGTTGCCTGGATTGAGTGGCATGTCTTATGAGGATAGGCTGAGGGAGCTCGGTCTTTTCTCCTTGGAGAGACGTAGGATGAGAGGAGACCTAATAGAGGTATATAAGATGTTGAGAGACATAGATCGGGTGGACTCTCAGAGGCTTTTTCCCAGCGTGGAAATGGCTGCTACGAGAGGACACAGGTTTAAGGTGCTGGGGGGTAGGTACAGGGGAAATGTTAGGGGGAAGTTTTTCACACAGAGGGTGGTGGGCGAGTGGAATCGGCTGCCGTCAGTGGTGGTGGAGGCAAACTCAATAGGGTCTTTTAAGAGACTCCTGGATGAGTACATGGGACTTAATAGGATGGAGGGTTATAGGTAGGCCTAAAAGGTAGGGATATGTTCGGCACAACTTGTGGGGCCGAAGGGCCTGTTTTGTGCTGTAGTTTTCCTATGTTCTATGTTCTATATCCCTACTGAACTCTGTCTGAGGCTCAGTTCTTGCTGGGACTAAACTGAACACTGTTCTGAGCTTTCAACTTCCACAGGTTTCTTCCAACTAATTATGCCACTCCTCACTTCACATTCCCTTGGAATTTCTGATACCTCCTCAAAGTGTTGCTTCTGACGTGTAATAGATCTAGGCTGAGTTTCCCATAAGAAATGAGAAGCCTCGATTTAGTCTTCCCAGAACTGTGAAGTGCACAGGTACAGGAATGTCTCAAGAGGTTAGCTTAGTTTTAAGGTTGGAAGGTCCAACTTGGTAAGTCAAATATTTATCTTGGGTGGGGAGTGTTGGTGAAGGGGTGATGCTGCGTGGGGTGGAATCTATCAAGCCTGGGAGCTTGAGGGGTGATGCATCCAGGAATCAGCCAACAGTGCCACAACTGTGGCTGTGTTCAAATTTACCTTCTCACTTTGGGTCCATGTCATCTGTTCAGCACAGACAAAGCTGCAGGTGGGTAATGCGGACTGGTATATTTTCAGGTTACAGTTGCTGTCGAGGTATCTATTCTGACAGTTGTTTTTGGTTTGAATCAGCTGATTTTAGGGTCAGCCCCTTCTTTTCAAAGTGTTCCTCTTTCTGTCCCTCATTCTTGGGGCTGCACCTAACAGTACCAGTTACATTAGCTCATTTGTAGTCTCAATGCAAATGTGACCAGAGTGCATCTGAACACTCCGTCAACTGCCGAACTGCCACCTCAGCCTAAAGCCCATTGAGAAGAACATGGGTGAACTGCCAACTCCACATTTACTCTGTTACCAAGACCTCTTGGGGGAGTTAGTGGAAGCGGATACGGTAGTGACTTTTAAGGGGCGTCTTGACAAATACATGAATAGGATGGGAACAAAGGGATATGGTCCCCGGAAGGGTAGGGCGTTTTCGTTCAGTCGGGCAGCATAGTCGGTGAGGCTTGGAGGGCCGAAGGGCATGTTCCTGTGCTGTAACTTTCTTTGTCCTTTGTTCTTTGTTCTTGCAAACTTTTAAAACTTGGGATGTGGGAATTTCTGGCCTAGTTTCTCTGAGAAAGTGGGGACAGGCCTTCTCCTCACCTGATTTGATTTGATTTGATTTATTATTGTCACATGTATTAACATACAGTGAAAAGTATTGTTTCTTGCGCGCTATTCAGACAAAACATACCATTCATAGAGAAGGAAATGAGAGAGTGCAGAATGTAGTGTTACAGTCATAGCTAGGGTGTAGAGAAAGATCAACTTAGTGCAAGGTAAGTCCATTCAAAGGTCTGACAGCAGCAGGGAAGAAGCTGTTCTTGAGTGGGTTGGTATGTGACCTCAGACTTTTGTATCTTTTTCCTGACAGAAGAAGGTGGAAGAGAGAATGTCCGGGATGAGTGGGGTCCTTAATTATGCTGGCTGCTTTTCCGAGGCAGTGGGACGTGCAGACAGAGTCAATGGATGGGAGGCTGTTTTGCATGATGGATTGGGCTACATTCACGATCTTTTGTAGTTCCTTATGGTCTTGGGCAGAGCAGGAGCCATGCCAAGCTGTGATACAACCAGAAAGAATGCTTTCTATGGTGCATCTGTAAAAGTTGGTGAGAGTCATAGCTGACATGCCAAATTTCCTAGTCTTCTGAGAAAGTAGAGGCGTTGATGGGCTTTCTTAACTATAGTGTCAGCATGGGGGGACCAGGACAGGTTGTTGGTGATCTGGACACCTAAAAACTTGAAGCTTTTGACCCTTTCTACTCCATCCCCATTGATGTAGACAGGGGCATGTTCTCCTTTACGCTTCCTGAAGTCAATAACAATCTCCTTCATTTTGTTGACATTGAGGGAGAGATTATTGTTGCCGCACCAGTTCATCAGATTCTCTATCTCATTCCTGTACTCTGTCTCGTCATTGTTAGAGATCCGACCCACTACGGTGGTGTTGTCAGCAAACTAGAAAATCGTGTTGGAGGAGAATTTGGCCGCACAGTCATTGTTGTATAAGGAGTATAGTAGAGGGCTGAGAACACAGCCTTGTCGGGTACCAGTGTTGAGGATGATCGTGGAGGAGGTGTTGTTGCCTATCCTTACTGATTGTGGTCTGTGAGTTAGGAAGTTCAGGATCCAGCCGCTGCTGCAGTCCTTGCTGAAGATATTGCCAGCAACACATATTCGCTGCCTGTTTTGCACTGCTGCCCAGAATCCTCATCTGAACCATTACCACCTTGATTCTCGATCCAGATGATCCTGGACACAGCCTCTACACTTCACAAATTATAACTCATTCAAGAATAGGTTGCAAAAAGTCCTGCACGTCAATCACTGTATTATAGAATCCTACAGTGCAGAAGGAGGCCATTCGGCCCATCGAGTCTGCACCGACCACAATCCCACCCAGGCCCTATCCACATAACCCCATGCATTTACCCTAGCTAATCTCCCTAACACTAGGGTCAATTTAGCATGGCCAATCCACCTAACCCGCACATCTTTGGACTGTGCGAGGAAACCGGAGCAGCCAGAGGAAACCCACGCAGACACGGGGAGAATGTGCAGACTCCGCGCAGAAAGTGACCCAAGCCGGGAATCGAACCTGAGTCCCTGGTGCTGTGAGGCAGCAGTGCTAACCACTGTGCTACCGTGCTACCCGTCTCTCTGTGAACTCCAGGAACATGAAATGCTTTAGCAACTTGTCTTTGTTTTTACTTTAAAATCCCTTCATGAGATTACCGCATTTTGATTTCTGATTTCCTCCAGCCACGTGTTGCAGAATGCACTCATTTCCCCTCGCTATCTCTATACTTCACGTCCTCATTTACTATTCTCCCAGGAACTCCTCCTCTCGACCCGTGTGTCTCGCTATGTCTGGCATGCTTGCGGGAAGCTCCTCAATGCCCTCTGCCTGAGCCATGCCTTCACCTTCCCGCCCTAAACTTACAACTTTCCCCTTCTGCTTTGAGGTCCACTGTCACCCCCTTGTCTTGTCAAATACCGTGGAAGGTCACTGTTTGTGAGTAACACCATAGGAGCCTAAGTTTCCATTGTTGGAGCTGAACCCAGGCTGCATGATTCAAGACAGTGTCTGAATCCGCGAACCTTAATCTCTTAAAGGTGCAAATGCAATGCTCAGATCAGCCTTCAAGAACGAGCGAAGAAACCCAAGGTGCTTTGTGGAAGTACTTCTGCTTTCTGTATTTCTGCTCACTTGTGTACTGTGACACTTATTATATCATTTTTTTAGTGTTTGAACAGCTGCAGAAAATGATAATAAAAATGTCATAAAATTATACAATTCACAGAGGCCCTCCGTTTGCTTAAACAGTCCATTCAAACGATGTGATGTTTGTTTTTCAGCATTTATTCCAGAGCCGCACATTTTAGTTTATAATCTGTTGCAGCAGATGGAATTGAAATGATCCAATGTATTGCATGTGCACAGAAGCATAACTATTTTAGATTGGTTCAATTGTGTAGACACAGAATCTGTTGAAACGAGGTTTAATAAAAAGCACAAAGTGGTTGTTTGGTGCTTCCCGTGACAGGAAACTGGAAAGAATGACTCCAATCCTCATCTTTTTTAATATTTGAAACATTTACAACAGCCAATTCAAGGGAAACAAAGTCAAATTTCCACCAATCCGGTGGGGTTCATTGAGCCATAGAATCCCTCCCGTGCAGAAGGCCATTCGGCCCATTTCTTTGAGGATAAGGGATAAGCCTGTTCGAACTGAGGTGAGGAGAAATTTCTTCATCCAGAGAGTGGTGGATGTGTGGAATTCACTGCCACAGAATGTGGTTGAGGCCAAAACAGAACAAATTAGATATAGTTCTTGGGGCTAAAGGAATCAAGGGATATCGGGGGGGGAAGGGGGGATCAGGATATTGAATTTGATGATCAGCCATGCTCATAATGAATGGCGGAGCAGGCTCAAAGGGCCGAATGGCCTCCTCCTGCTTCTAGTTTCTATGTTTCCATATTTCTAAGTCTGCAGCGATTCTCTGACAGTGTATTTCACTCAGGCCCACCACATCTGCCCTATCCCATAACCCCACATATTTACCCCACTAATCCTCCTAACACACACACGCCGGGACACTAAGGGACAATTTAGCATGACCAATCCACCTGACCTGCACATCTTTGAGCTGCGGGAGGAAACCGGAGCACCCGGAGGAAACCCATGCAGACACGGGGAGAACGTGCAAACTCCACACAGTCACCCAAGGCTGGAATGGAACCCGGCTCCCTGGCGCTGTGAGGCAACAGTGCCAGGCACTGTGTCACTGTTAGGGTGAGGTGGGTTAATAACAACTTGTTATTAATGGATTTGGCGAAAGAGTTAACCAGAGTTCCATTCCTGGTCACTGTCCACTGATACACCGGGAAAGTGAGAGAGTTGGGACAATAATACCTGTATTAATGATGAAATAGATCCTGCCACAATCTGACCAGCCCACAGCTCTTCCATGGAACACTGCGGGCTGTCGAATTCAGGGGTAAAATGCTCAATGTGTGATTGTCCAGGTTTACACAGAGAGAATTACAGATATAGGCCGGAAATTTACTGGCCTGCCCATCGTGGGAATCGGAGCGGGCGAGGGGCGGCCCATGGAAAGGTCCGTTGACCTCGGGCAGGATTTTATGGTTTCGGGACGAGCGAGGCCATAAAATCCCATCCATAGAGAGACTTAACCAAAGTATCAGGGAACGGCCAGTACCCATAAAGGAAGAAAAGGAAGATTTGCATTTATATAGATTTTTATGACCTCAGGATGTTCCAAAGCACTTTACAGCAAGTGAGATACTTTGAAGATGTAGTTACTGGAGTACTGTGTCAAACCGAGCAGCCAATGTATGCAAAGCAAGCTCCCACAGGCACCAATGTGATAATGATCAGATAATCTATTTGTTTATTGATGTTGATTGAGGAATAAATGTTGGCCAGGGCACCAAGGATAACTCTACCATCTTTCTTCAAAGCAGGGCCTTCAGATCTTTTGTATGCACTTGAGAAGAGATGATGTGGAAATGCCGGCGTTGGACTGGGGTAAACACAGTAAGGAGTCGAACAACACCAGGTTAAAGTCCAACAGGTTTATTTGGTAGCAAATGCCACTAGCTTTCGGAGCGCTGCTCCTTCGTCAGATGGAGTGGAAATCTGCTCTCAAACAGGGCCTGTTTGAGAGCAGATTTCCACTCCATCTGACGAAGGAGCAGCGCTCCGAAAGCTAGTGGCATTTGCTACCAAATAAACCTGTTGGACTTTAACCTGGTGTTGTTCGACTCCTTACCTTGAGAAGAGAGACAGGGTCTCTGTTTAAGTATCCACCAATTCAGGTAAGTCGGGTTTGAATCTATAACCTTCTGATTCAGGCAAGAGTTCGAGTAACTGCGACACATCTGACACACAGCACAGTGGGAAAGAGAAGGAAGACTGAAAAAGAATAAAAACAAACCAAAGTATTAAATATTCAAGCCACTAACTCAGCCAGTCAGCTGTGTCCCATTTGCTTGCCTTTCAGATAGAAACATAGAAACTAGAAGCAGGAGTAGGCCATTCGGCCCTTCGAGCCTGTCCGCCATTCATCTTGACCATGGCTGATCATCAAATTCAATATCCTGATCCCCCCTTTCTCCCAGATCCCTTGATTCCTTTAGCCCCAAGAACTATATCTAATTTCTTCTTGAAATCAGACAACGTTTTGGCCTCAACTACATTCTGTGGTCGTGAATTCCACACATTCACCACCCTCTGGGTGAAGAAATTTCTCCTCACCTCAGCTCTAAAAGGTTTACCCCTTATCCTCAAACTGTGACCCCTAGTTCTGGACTCCACCACCATTGGGGACATTCTTTCTGAATCTACCCTGTCTAACCCTGTTAGAATTTTATCAGTTTCTATGAGATCCCCTCTCACTCTTCTAAACTCCAATCCTCACCGACTTAGTCTCTCCTCAAACTAGTAATGTACGACGCAGTGCGTAGGAAATAAAACTGGACAATAGGTAAATGAGAATGCATATTCCCATTGTCCCTCACATACCTTTAAACCCGCTGAGAATGTGGACTGGCATTTGGAGCAGAGGCAAGAATTTCTGTTGAATGAGCGAGATTGGCTGATTTTGCCACCCAGGAACTTTGCATGGTGCTGCCGTTTCTCTTTGTAAAATATTCTCATAAAATGTGGCAGTTGTGAGAGATAGTCCCTTAATTCACCAACATTTACAATGCCGGTTCTGGCAACGCAGCAAGTGCCCTTCTTCAATTGCGTTTTAAAAAAAAACTGTATTTTATATAAATATACATTGTTTCACACGCTGAGAGCAAGGTCTGTTATGACATTTTTTATTTTTGCAATTAACAAACAATAAGTTGCGAACCATTTCTCCTCCAACAAGGTTCAGTATTTGAAAAGCGAAACAGGGTGTAAGGTATCGACCTCGATATTAACCTTCTCTGACAGGCGGGAGAAGGGCAGGAGGAATTAAAAATGAAAAATACAGGGATGATGACCCCAGCCCTTCACATACACACCCATTGCCATTTTTGTGGCATTGGCTTTTGTGTCTCCTGACTACCAGGATCCGCTGCTGAGGCCTCCTGTCATCAGTGTGTTCCCAGCTGCCAGCTGGCTAAGGCCGACAGTTTGGCTGGCTACCAGGCAGAAAAGGGAAGAAAAAAGAAATGATAATACGCTGCTGCTGTTGAATTCAGCGTGACATCCACATCCTTGGCCTTGTCGGGTTCTTCAGTCCTTTCTGGCCTCCTCTGTGCTTTCTTCCTGTAAATATCAGGACCATTGCATCTATTTAAATGAGCTTAAAAAAAACACACACACACACACACACAGAGGAGTTAGTGAAATAATTAAATGTACAATATACTGTACTCGTTCAGCTTTTCTTACCGATCATATTTATCAACCAGACCATTTAATCTAAATGCATTTAAACGAGGCAGAGACATTCATAGTCTGGTAATGACCTTTGTACGTTGCAGCACAAATTGATTTTAAGGACCTTTAGCCCCGAGATAATAAGGCTGGCTTCATATACATTCGTCAGCCACCTGCCATGTGGAGATCACACGGGGCTAGACTGCTGCCGGCTTATCTTTCATGGCTGTTTGTTGTTGTGCCAGGACTTGCGTGTTTCAGTCTCAGCTCATTCTTCTGCTTGTTGTTACGTGTCATCAGAAATTTCTTCCTCTGGTTTGCTTGAAGCATGAAGTTCCTGCTGACAGAATGCTGAGTAGCTCTCACTGTTGATTCATCAGCGCATTCATCATTATTAGTAACTTCATAATAACTGTTTTTCTGAACAAGATCACAAGATAATGTGAGTGAAAAAGGTTGTTTGGCCCCTCTGAGATCATCCGTTTGTACTTCCCACCATCCATAACGCACATCCTGCGCATTCTTTGTACGAGGAAATACTCCCCACTCAGAAGATGCCTTTCAGAAGCTTGAACCTTCTTTTCCTTCTGTGAATGCACGGTTTACATTTATATCACATCTTTAATATATATCCCTAAGGACTTAAGGGTGGCATGGTGATACAGTGCTTAGCACTGCTGCCTCACAGTGCCAGGGACCCAGGTTCAATTCTGGCCTTGGATGGCTGTCTATATGGAGCTTGCATGTTCTCCCCGTGTCTGCGTGGGTTTCCTCTGGGTGTCCACAGTCCAAAGATGTGCAGGTTAGGTGGATTGACCATGCTGTATTGCCCCTTAGTGCCCCAAGATGTGTAGGTTAGGTGGGTTAGCGGGGTAAATATGGAATGTTACGGGGATAGGGTGGTGGGTGGGGCTGAGTAGAATGCTCTGTCGGAGGGTCGGTGCAGACTTGATAGGCCGAATGGCCTCCTTCTGCACTGTAGGGAATCTGTGATTCTACAACTTCACGGTAAAATTGAAACAAAATTTGACACCAAGTCATATATTAGGACACGGTCAAAATATTTGGCAGGGAGACTGGTTTTAAGGAGCACCCTAAAAGAGAGATAAACATCTGTAGGGAGGCACCTCCAGAGCTGAGGACATTGGCAGCTGAAGGCATTGTCATCAATCAGGGTTGCACAAGAGGCCAGAATTACAAGAATGCAAATATGTGGGGTTGAATGGGATTACAGAAATAGGGAGTGGTGAGGCCACGGAGGGTTATGAAAACAATTATGAGAATTTTTTCAGATCAAGGTATTGCTTAATTGGGAGCCAATGTAGCTCAATATAGGAACATGGTGCATGTTGGAACATGGACAGCAGGAGTTTCGACAATCTCAGGTTTACAAAGGATAGAATGTGGGAGGCCTGCTCGCAGCCCCTTCGAGTAACCAAGTCTAGTCGTAAGACTTGCAGCAGCAGATGAGCTGAAACGGGCAGAAAACGGGGCAGGCTCGAAGGGCCAAGTGGCCTCCTCCTGCTCCTATCTTCTAAATGGACAATGTTACAGAGATGGAAACGAGTGGTCTTAGTGACCCTTGCATTACCATTGCTTGAACTATATTTTTACTTTTTATATGGTTATACAAGATTTTCATTTCCCCATTATGCCACCAACGAATCTTTTGTCATCGTCTCTCTTTGGCCTTTTATCGTTTTTCAATTTCCTTGCTGTACCGTGGCATTTTTCTGTATTGTAAATTCTATGAATAAAATGATTATGAGCCACTGTTACTGGGTTTGCAAGGGGGCATCAAAAAACCCAGGTGGTCTTCCCACTGCTGATCCACCTGCCCCTGACCTGTCTGCAATTTTACATGGATGCTATTGAGACCGTTAAGTGGTAATTGGCTAATTTGAACTTGTCCTGTTTTATGTGGACAGGATACACCAGGGCTATTTTCCACACTGACAGGTAGATGCGAGTGATGTAATTGTACTGAAACAGCTTGGCTACGGGTTTGGGAAGTTCTGAAACTCAAGATCTGAATTTTCACTCCCAAGTCAGGAGAGTAAAGTCGGGAAAATTCCAGGCTCACAAGCCCAATTGAGGAGAAAGTGCCATGGACAATTAGATTTTCATTCCGGGAAGTGGGGCAGGTGTTTCTGGGAGTCAGGTCTGCCACCCCTGGAAAGCATTGGATTGCAGTCACAAAGGCTGCCGAGTACAGAGATACAGTGTGAAAGGTCCACCTTAGTGGTCCAGGACTTTGTCCCAGGTGTTAAAATAACAGTAAGACAAAAAACAGCCCTCACCCCACACCTCTCACACTAGCCATGCCAACCCATGCCACCTCAGGCCTCATCACTCTCCCTTCAGTATTTCATACCCTCCATGCCAATTCATTCCCCTCTACCTACCCCATAAAAACCCCGTATAACCCTTATGCCAACTTAGTGCCAATTCATGTCAACACATGTCCCACCATTACACCCTCCATGTAAACTCATCCAATATCCATCATGGGCAGACCTCTGGATCCCTGCTAAAATGAAATAAAATAAAGTTCTAAGTGTCTATTGCAGACTTAACTATTAAACGATCTCTCATTTATAAAAATCCATTGACGGCATTTATATTCCATCAAGTGTTTAATCCCTTATAAAAATAAACATTTTATTAAACTGCTTATTCCTTTTAAAAGCAAGCAATGTTGTACATAGCCCCAGATCAAAGACTTTGGGAATGACTTTCTAACCTTGCTGTGCCTGGCGCAGATTGCGCTGATCCCAGAAAATAGCGTTCGGGCCTAAAAATTGGCTTTGCGCCCAGTGCCAAACAGTTTGCAATCATCCTGGTCCCTTTCAACTGGTACAAACCGGATCATGCCCAGAATGGATGCAAGGCTAATTAACACATTTAAAGTAGCATTTAAATATGCATAGCCTGTTTGACGCCAGATTCTCCTAAGTTGTCGGGATCTTTGTCCATGAGACCAGCGATAATCACTGCTGATTTTCCACTAGTGGAGACTAAGCATAATGAACATGCTTGGAGGCCGCTAAAGCCACTGAGTGGTCTGGGACATGGTTGGGTGGTGCCCACCTGGCAGTGTCAACCTGGCAGTGCCCACATGGGAGCCTGGCAGTGCCCACCTGGCACCCTGGCAGTGCCAGTCAGGGGAAACAGGACACCGATGAGAGGGGAGTCCTGATGTCGATGGGGGGAAGGAGAGGATATCCCAGTGCAACGTGAGACTGGAGAGCCCTTCCAAAATGACACCCGATTGTTTTGCAGTCAGGCTCATCGGTCTGTTTAGGGCCCCCCCAAGGTACCGGCTCGCCACTCACCACTCTCCCAAAAACTGACTTAAGTATGGAATGATTGCCATCCGGATTGCGCCAGACAGACCAGTTTGGATCATTCCAGTTTTCTTGCCATTACAACACTTTACATTACAACAGTTTTTTGGGGGGAAATTGTGGCCTTTATAACCACTTGGAGCTGTCAATCAAGCTGTGAATGACAGGCACCCCCATTATAATAATAGGTCGTAGAATTAGTCATGCAGCATAAATCCCATAATGATAACCCTCAAGCTTTTGACAAGAAACAGAGTGAAATAGTAAGCACTGATTTTTTTTTTTAAACTTAAAGGCCAGGAGATTTAAATTCCTTGACAGCTTCACAATTTCCTTGATAGCCAACCAATTCCAATGAGCTTGGTTATTAAGACCATAAGACCATAAGACATAGGAGCGGAAGTAAGGCCATTCGGCCCATCGAGTCCACTCCACCATTCAATCATGGTTGATTTCAACTCCATTTACCCGCTCTCTCCCCATAGCCCTTAATTCCTCGAGAAATCAAGAATTTATCAATTTCTGTCTTGAAGACGCTCAACGTCTCGGCCTCCACAGCCCTCTGTGGCAATGAATTCCACAGACCCACCACTCTCTGGCTGAAGAAATTTCTCCTCATCTCTGTTCTAAAGTGACTCCCTTTTATTCTAAGGCTGTGCCCCCGCGTCCTAGTCTCCCCTGTTAATGGAAACAACTTCCCTACGTCCATCCTATCTAAGCCGTTCATTATCTTGTAAGTTTCTATCAGATCTCCCCTCAACCTCCTAAACTCCAATGAATATAATCCCACGATCCTCAGACGTTCATCGTATGTCAGGCCTACCATTCCTGGGATCATCCGTGTGAATCTCCGCTGGACCCGCTCCAGTGCCAGTATGTCCTTCCTGAGGTGTGGGGCCCAAAATTGCTCACAGTACTCCAAATGGGGCCTAACCAGTGCTTTATAAGTTGAATAACAGCTGGTACAGCTGGAGATGGTACAGCAGATCAACTCAACTCAACAGAATAAGTTATCGACTTAGTTGTGCACATTCATATCCACTTTAAACAACATCAAATGGCACTTCACCTCTCCCAAAGAGCACTTTACTTCTCCTAAAGATCTCCCTGGACCTATCCAAAAGAATACTCGGCCTCTCCAAAAGGGTATCCCACTTCACCAAATAATTCCGGCAGCTTCAGATCTTCGCCTGAAAAGTGTAAAGGACAGAAGTCATGTTTTAGATATCCAGTGAAAAATGGAATGTTTGGAAGCAGCTACACTTTAACATATGCAGCTGCTTCTGTGAATCACAATTGCTCCCCGTTCATCCACCATCCCCCCCCAACCCTCTGGCAAAATGGTGGTTGCCAGGTTCAGGGGTGGGACTTCTGGAATCTCATGGTATAAGTGGCAACATATTGGCATGAATAGAAGATTGGCTAGCTATCAGGAAACAGTGTTGGCATAAATGGGTCTTTTCTGGTTGGCAGGATGTAATGATTTATATAAATGACTATGATGAAGGGACAGAAGTTTTGGCTGCAAATTTTTCAGATGACACAAAGATAGATAGGAAAGTAAATTGTGAAGTGGACATAAGAGGACTACAAAGAGACAAAGAGACCACATCTGGAGTACTGTGTACAGTATGTCTCCTTATTTGAAGAAAGATGTAAATACGTTAGATGCAGTTCAGAGAAGGTTTACGAGATGAATACCAAAAATAGGCGAATTGTTTTACAGCTTAGTGGGTCATTTCCTTGAGAGGAACTGGGTCTTGGCCTTCCAAGCACACTTTGGCCAGACTTGTGCAAATAACCTAGAAATTCAGAGAATTATTTTGCTTTGCTCCCTTTTCCTTCATAAGCCTGACTTTAAATTCCAATGCGTTGTGGTCATTGTTGCAATGTGTCCTTTGGAGTTGATCTGCTGTACCATCTCCAGCTGTACCAGCTGTTATTCAATGTCATGTCCATCCTCATTTGGGGTTCTTGGAAGATTGTTCCAATCCAATATCGTTTCCAGTAGGAAGAGAAAAAAAATCCTCCAGGATTAATTTCCTGATTTTTGTGATGATGACAGCTCAACCTTGGAGCTATCCTGGCTGTGATGTTGCTGGATTGAATTGCCTGCCAGTTGTTAAAGTTCACACTGCAGAGAATGTTGCAATGGACCCCATATGAAAAGTCAGATAACAAATGGTACCTGCTAAGGTGTGAATCTGACTGGTTCCAATTATAGAGGGAATATGAAGAAGCATTCTCAATCCTTGTGGTTAAACAGGAAACAAGTGAGGAATAAAAATGTATTGCACGTACGTCCACAACTGTGTAATACATAATGACAACAATGAATTTGTTATCTATTGTTCTGCCAAAGTAGCTTTCTTGAAGGAGGAGGTCTTGTGGTGCAGTGGTTGTGTCCCTACCTCTAGGCCTGAAGCTCTGGGTTCAAGTCCCACTTCAGGACTTGATGGTTACGGAAGGTAAGTCATAACATGGCCAAAGAAGTTGATTATCAGCCTGCAAATCCTTCCAACATGTCTGCTAGCAGGTGGTAAGAACAAGGAACAAACAACAAAGAACAAAGAAAATTACAGCACAGGAAAAGGCCGTTAGGCCCTCCAAGCCTGCACCGATCATGTTGCCTGACTCAACTAAAACCCCCTACCCTTTTGGGGACCATATCCCTCCATTCCCATCCTATTCATGTATTTGTCAAGATGCCCCTCAAAAGTCACTATTGCACCTGCTTCCACTACCTCCCCCGGCAGCGAGTTCTAGGCACCCACCACCCTCTGTGTAAAAAATCTGCCTCGTACATCTCCTTTAAACCTTGCCCCTCGCACCTTAAACCTATGCCCCCTAGTAATTGACTCTTCCACCCTGGGAAAAAGCTTCTGGCTAACCATTCTGTCCATGCCTCTCATAATCTTGTAGACTTCTATCAGGTCACCCTTCAACCTCCGTCGTTCCAGTGAGAACAAACCAAGTTTCTCCAACCTCTCCTCATAGCTAATGCCCTCCATACCAGGCAACATCCTGGTAAATCTTTTCTGTACCCTCTCCAAAGCCTCCACATCCTTCTGGTAGTGTGGCGACCAGAATTCCAAGTGCGGCATAACTAAGGTTCCATAAAGCTGCAGAATGACTTGCCAATTTTAAAACTCAATGCCCCGGCCGATGAAGGCAAGCATGCCGTATGCCTTCTTGACTACCTTCTCCACCTGCGTTGTCACTTTCAGTGACCTGTGTACCTGTACACCCAGATCCCTTTGCCTATCAATACTTTAAGGGTTCTGCCTTTTACTGCATTTTTCTTATTTGTATTAGACCTTCCAAAATGCATTACCTCACATTTGTCCCGATTAAACTCCATCTGCCATCTCTCCGCCCAAGTCTCCAACCGATCTTTATTCTGCTGTATCCTCTGATGGTCCTCACCATTATCAGCAACTCCACCAACCTTAGTGTTGTCCGCAAACTTACTAATCAAACCAGTTACATTTTCCTCCAAATCATTTATATATATTACAAATAGCAAAGGTCCCAGCACTGATCCCTGAGGAATGCCACTTGTCAGAGCCCTCCATTCAGAAATGCACCCTTCCACTGCTACCCTCTGTCTTCTCTGACCGAGTCAGTTCTGTATCCACCTTGCCAGCTAACCAGCGGAAGACTTTCCTAGTCGGCCATATTAAAAAAGGCAATGGCAAACTACTACAGTACTTTGCCAAGCGTAATCATGGATCAATTCAATGGAAGTCCATGGTTGTCAATGCCGTCTTAGTGCTTGATACCTGAAGGAGGAGGAGTTTTCCAATGTCTACAAGAAATTAAACATGAGACAATTTGACAATAATTACAATATTGTTCCTTGTTAGTTTATTCAGTGTCCCACAAACATACTAAATGCTTCTGGCTAAATTTACCTTGTACATATTGGTCCATGTCACTACATTTGATATAGGTAGCTTGACATAGCTTGCGAGGTTGTCCTTTTGTAAATACATCAAATGCAACAATACAATGGAAACTTTATATTGACATTCAACCCGAGGAGGTGACTGGAAGCAGGAAGTGACAACAGCAGATAATGTGGCTACATTAACACAGAGTGTAATTTTCCCTTTGGGAAACATTGGTTTGGGATTTATGTGGCCCTGAGCTGAAATACTCCCCTTACCAGCAAAAATCTAAAGTATTTTCAGGTTTTAGTTCAATGCAGTCAGTATTCATAATTGAGATCCCATTGATATACTAATGGTGAGTTCTCCACAGTTTAGAGGTCCTTAAATGAAGCAGAATAGGGTTCACACAGCATGTTTTAACATCTAACTTTTTCAAAAGGAAATTCAGTACCATTGAATTTCGGAGAACGACTGCATTTTGCGAGTAGGGAAATATCAATTTTCATGGGATTTAAATCCAGGCAGAAATTGGAAGCATTTACTTGTTTTTCAAATTTCCACTTGAGGACAAGATGGACCTCAGGGCAGTGTATTGAAAACCTGCTTTACTGTCAGATTCGACAATGTTGAATTCTCACGTCTGTTTTGTATAAAAGGGATATGTAAGATGGGGTTTAGAATAACTTGGGACTAAAAGACTAACAAATCAGAGTAGATTAATTTAGAGCGAAATCACAAAGTGTCTGGAATATATCTTACAAAGGTACTGTTTGCATAGAGACACATATAACCACTTAGAAAATTTAGACACGTATTTCTGAATATTTTGTATTAAAAGCATATACCTTGGTCAATAGCACAATGCTCTAAGGCATGATGGGATGTAGTCAAGTAAAATGAACCAAATTCTTCAGAACAATATAGTTACCGAGTGCAACTCTTATCAGTGGACTCCAGACAGCCCTCGTGGTCCAGACAGTTAATGAATAGGGCACACAGTTTCCTGATAAGAAGTTGCTAGGAGACTGTGAGAAAAAACTTTCAAAGTCCACAAATTCAGGTATTTCCATGCTGTCAGAGTAAATGTAAATGGATTGGTAAATAATCCATACGAATAATGATTGGCTCACACCCGGCTGGGGTAAACAGAGAGGCGGGCAAATGACTTTTGAAAATTGTACAAGTGCAATACGGAGAGCGATGTACTTTTAGAGTGATTTTGGATCGCCACCAAAATCAACCTCCCTCGCTGCGTTGAACCAAGCTTGGGAAATAAAGAAACATCTTTAACCAGGAAGGAGAGCAAAGGTGCCTGGACTGAGGTGAGTGCTGGACTTTTTGGGCAGGGAGGGATTGGGCACCTTAGAGAGGGTGCGGTCTGGGAGGGGTGGGTTAATGGCAGGTTTTGGAGGCCGGACGAAGGAGGGAAACTCCACAAAGAATTCAGAATCTTCCGTCCCACCCGTGCCACCCTTACCCATCCTCCACTGCCCAGTGCATTATGGCAGTAGAGGTGAATTGAGGTCCTTAAATAGCAGTTAATTAGGCAGTTAAGGGTCGCAGTAGACTTAAGGGAGGGTGGGTAAATTCCTACTCCCATATTATGGGGACTGGATTGGGGGTGGGCAGGAAGGCGGTTGACAAGCCACCTGTGATTTATTTACGTGACCCCTGCCAAAAACACGTCCGGTAGGGGTTCTATAAAATCCAGCCCCTTTTGTACCTATCCTGCCAGGGACCTTCTGGGATCTGTGAACATGCGCTCCAGGGTCCCTCTGTCCCTCTATGCTTCTAAGTTTCCTACCATTTGATGTATACTCCTTTGCCTTGTTTGCCTCCCCTCAATGCACACTTCAGATGGGTGCGGGATGTCCCATTGCTAAACTCATCGGCTATGCACAAGGTTACACCTCCACAAATGGGCACAGCACCAACCAATTTCTCCCAGAAGACTGCTCTTGCTGTAGCGCAGGTGCATCCCTGGGCCTGCATTCAAGTTCCCTCTGATTGACAAATACAGTGTATCATTTTTCCAAAGAGCAGCATTCTTTTAACAGGGAGAACATGATATCCTCTCATCCTGTGACTTTGTTTCCATGAGCACTGAACCTTGTGAACAAATCAGCATTCTCTACATTCTTTGCGGAACCAGTTTTCAAAAATGTTGCTGGATCGGGAGAAATTGTTATTTATATCAGTCAAATGCCTGTTGAGCTGACTGAGAGGTGTGAAAGGAGCTTTATTAGAAGTATGTTCCAATTGGCTGGTTTTCTCTCGGCTACACAAAGTCAACCAGAAAAAGTGCTGCGCACTCGCAATTTCATGTTGAAGCCAGCGTGCTTGTACATTTTTCGACAGGGAAGGCTTTCATTTGATATTTTCTTTCTTGATTTAAATGCCTGCCGATAAAAATGGAGGCCAGCAATGATTTCCCTGGCAGACTTGATAGTGGGAAAGGCAGAAAGCCAGCCAATCAGAACTCGCTTGTAATAATGTTAGTTTCACACTTCATAATCACCTAAATTGGCTGTTAATTTGTATAAATGCTGTATTTCCATTCAGACAGCTGTGGATTATGCAGAAGAGTGTCAAACTTTGTACTGATGGCTGACTGCCAAATTTTAAAAGCCCAATTTGCAGAGCAGGACATGAAGAACATAATTGATAGCAATTTTACAGAAAAAAAAGACATAGCTGGACAGTCTATTATTATGATGGCAGAAAAAAACCCGTAGCAAAATGTTAAGACACCAGGTAAGGTTTGGATTCTTGCCAGATGATTATGGCAAGAAATGTGGAAATTTTGAAGCGGGAGAAGGGAAGGCTGTGATGTTATTATGTAGGGTCACCAAAGAAAAGCAATGAATATGATAGATATGCATGGATGGGAACCGACTAGCTTCCATTGACTCAGAAACAAACGGATGTTTCAAATTGTCAATTCACTACCTTAATCTGTACTGTTTTTGTTTTTAGAGAAAGATTTGCATTTATATAGCAGTTTTCACAAATAGTGAATGTTTCAAAACACTTTACAGCCAATTAAGGACTTTTTAAAGTGTAGCCACTGCTGTAATGTAGGAAATTGGTAAGGAAATGTCACTTATAACAGGAAGGCATGGCACATAAAGAGCAATGCAACCTTCCATGAAAAATAGTTACCAAGAAGTCATGAAGAAAGAGTTGCTCCATTAATAGGATGGAAGGTTGTTGAAGAAGTGAAAATGAATGGGAGTGCTTAGGTACTGTACATATTTTCTCTGTGGTGTGTTCCACTTCCGCTGCATAACAGTTTAATAATATACTCATAAGGGTTGATTTGCAACTCATTTGGTATTCTGCATGTTGTTGTGTTGTGTGATGTCATGTGTCTACAATGCTGAATGTGAAGTGCTGATGCCCACGAGCAGTCAGTATAGCAACATCCTTCAGGAAGATCTAAATGGGCCAATAAAATTCAACGTAGAGAAATGTTACGCCATGCAAATGGACAACACTCGATGTCCATCAGTACCCAACGACACAGTGCATGATCCATCCTTGAAGTTACTAAAGAATGCCATTACTTAGGAAGCCAAATCCAAAATAATTTAAAGTAGAAGGTGCAAAGACAATACGCAGCATCAAACAAATCCAAAATACTTTGGGTTTGTGAAACAGAACATCCAACACTCTTCAACCGCAGTAAAGAAGATTCTTGTATTATACAATTGGTTAGATAATAGACAAAGTATGGTGAAGCCACTTGGGGAATATATACAGCTAAAAACATGACCCTTCTTGAGAACATTCAATGCGAGGTAGCTCATTTCAGTACAAACAATTACTCATGAGATTGTCATGTCTCCCCAGTTGGTCACATTGCTCAGCTGGCATTATCTCCAGAACCAAAGCAAAGCCATGACCATAGGTTGACAGGCCTTTATAAAATTTTAACTGAGGAGTACATTAAATTCAAATGTTACTGAGCTCAAAGAGTTCATAACCAAAAGTTCCGACTGTAAACACACCAATGTGCTTCCTTTGCTAACTCTTTTTTCCCCAAGAAAAATTAAGGATTGGAACAATCTTCCACAAACCTTAATCTCCGTGCTTTCTAAGAATTAATTTAAGGAAAATTTGTTGAACTTTAATCAATGTGACTATTGACTACACTCATTGTACAACTCCTGTGAAAATTCTCTGGTGGAAGGATACAGGGGGGAAGCTTAGATCGGAACCAGACTTTATCCAGAATCATAATTTCATTAATCAATTGCTTGCATTCAAGGATTTGATCACATTTAGAATGATATTTTTGGTAACACTATGGATAAAGAGCTTGTGTGTTATGTGGCTTTGATATACACTGGCAATGGGAAGGGCACCTGCTGATTCATATTCGAAACATTAGCATCACTTTGGAAGGGTTCTGGCCTAATCTGTGGCCCTTCTGCCACAATCCTGCTGGAGGTTTGGGAATGTGCTGGAAGGACCGAGGATTCTTCTGCCAGAATGTTAGATCGTATGCATAATTTTTGGGCAATCACTTGCCTCCAAACTAATGCGAATAGGTTTTAACCCAAATATTCATGGCCAATTGCAACTTGGAAAATGTATAAAAGCAACCACGAGGGAGGGACTGATGAAGCTGACAGCTGCTCGGTGTTTATGCACGGATTGGGGTCCTGTCAGCAAATGTTGTTTCTTCGTTGGTACGCATGCAGATGCAAAGGCTGGCTCACATGTCAGTGACATTTTCTTGCCAGTCTAGTTCTACATAAGTGATGCCATATTCAAAGCTCCAAACCTTTTGTGATCAAAGCAAAGAACGATCCTGGCGTTGATGCAAAAATGATTCAGAGGAAGTGAAAATACAGAGATGCAGTGAGTAATGCATATCATGCCATTGAGAATACCTCACATGGACGAGAGGGTTTGGGAGAATCAAAACAAATAAATACATTTAAAAAGAGCAGCAAATGCACCAGAAAAATGTACGTATACCTATTTAAATCCAATAATTGTTCTGAATGTGTTTGACTTTGGCATGGGGGATCTAATTGTCCAGAATGGTTATCTTGATGATGACTGACTTGTATCCTGAAGCCAAGAATGATGAATAATTAGACTGGATTTTATGTTCTTTGATGGGGTGAGTGAGACGGAACAGAAAGTGAGTGGATGGCTTGCTCCCGCACCCATCTCTCAGATCAGCAAATCAAGCACGGGTGTCCAATTAGTAGCCGTCTGCTGGGAAGGTGGCCAATTAGAGTTGCAAAGTGGGGCTCTGTGCCCAATTGGGTGCCTAGGCTGGGACATCATTCAGCAGAGACGTTAGACCACGAACAGGAAGTAGTCACAGCTACAGATTTCCCTTCTCTCTGAATCTGTCTTTATTTTTTATTGAAGGTTCAAAAAGTCAATAAGATGATGCAGCCTCCTTAAGCAGTCGAATCAGTTGCTGCATGCAGCCATGGCCCCAGTGGTAGAACTTCACTCCTGCCCTGTACTGCCTCATTATATCTGTCGCAAAGCACTCTCAAACATTCCATCCGACACACCTGAAGAATGCAGCGGGTAATAAAAAGTACCATGCAATTGGCTTTTGAACAAGTTCAATAGTTGGTTGACTGGTGATTTAAAATTGATGGGCGGGCTTCTGATTTATGCACCCACTCACCTTGTGTAATGTTTGAGACTGGCGTGATAGCATGGTATTATTGACCCGATGTCATCACACCACAGTCATGTCAGGAAGCGGGGGGAGTGGGGGCAGGAATCCAACCCATTATTGCTTCAGTTTCTTTTCTCATGATCTCTATTGAAGTATAGACAGACTGGTATGGAGCTCACCAGCATTTCAATTATCAGCTTAATACAGTGATGGCTGCCACTGTAATTGATTCCTGTATAAGGCCCACTACCTGTGACAAAAATAAAGCATTGGTGACCTTTGTTGCCCTAGTAATGGTGTGAAGGAGGCTGAGTATCATCTTGCAATGGTTCTTTGTCATGACCAATAGACAACTATGCTCTTATAAATCTACTGCTTGGGGTGGTCTGTTCTTTGATCTGGCTGTCTGTGGAGCGAAATATTGGTCTCTCTACAATGACCTTGTACTCTTGTTCCTAGAGTTTCATTTCTACTTTTAAATCACTTCAGCAGATGCCGCAGATGCCAGATTCCAGCTACACCATCCCGGGGGAAAATTAAATGTTGCCTGAAGTAAACAAGCGCACTAAATGATAATCATTGCTGAATATCATTTTTGCTGAAAAGAGATGTGTTGAAAATTGCACTGTAGAGCATCAGTTCAGCTCTCCCACAAGACATGTGTCATTTATCCAGAGGTGTGTGTGAACAATCACTCATGCCCTCACACTCTGTCTACTCATAAACACTTTCCAGTTTAAGGTCGCTAAAGGAAGCAGGAACCCTGGCTGATTTTTCACCTCACAAACCCTGGTAATTGCAGTGCCTGTAATGCTGCCCAGTAGAGATCAGCTAATTCAGAAGAGGCCAGTAGTCAAACGTTGGGACCTTGTTGATCTGTGTGGTTCTGACTGTACTGGCTGCTGAATATACTCACAAAGAGTGAGTCAACGTGTTATTTTCTCATGATGGCAGCGTGCTTAATTATTCATTAGCAAGAGGTTTCAAATCCCATAAACCTTCCTTACTAAGAAGAGCAAGAGCAAGCTAATTCTTAATAGAAAACTGAATTGTGACTTTCAGTTCTGGAAAACAACTATGCAGAAACCATCTGTGATTATTAGTCTGTTTTAATTTCTGTTGCAGAATGTGTTGTTAGTCACATGGCAGTGTGATGGCATTTACAAAAGAAATATGTTCATACTTCCTGTAAACTCATTTGGAAATTGTGTTGTTGTTGGTCTGTAGCCATGTTGTTCCATTCATAAAAGGAAATCAGCATTAAATATGGCCTTGACTTGCTTCAGCAAAGAAATGAGACACCGCTTATATCTGACAACACCATTGTTTCTGTAAAATGTAAGTAATGCATTCATTACAATTTTTGAAGAGATGTCATCCTGCATTTAATCTTGTTCCATTAAAAATGTGTACAGTCAATCTTTTAAATATAGAGACCGGCAGCCGTACAGGATTTCTTTTGAGAAGGGAAGAATCCCAAGATATTTTGGGTGTTTTTACACTGAAGCTATCTGGCCATTTCATGAATTACCAGGCTTTTTAAAATGACACGTATGATCTTCACAAGTTGAGCTCATGACATCATTGTCAGAAATCCACAATTTGTTCCTTCTGCAGCATCTGAGTAATGCTCGGATCTAACCAGATCAAACAGAAATGTCAGAGGCTCAGAGCACTGTTTGTCATCAGCTCTTTATTCCCAGGCAGCTGAATGGTGAAATGCAAGCTTTTTGCACATAACACATATACACACAGACAGGCTCTTGTTGGCAGGCTCTTGTTGCAGAATGAATGCATGCTGTGAATGTAGACCATTTGTCTGCTGATTACTGGAAACCCCAGGGGACTGGTGTTGGCTCTCCACCTTTTCCCTGTATCTGTTTGCCATGTCTGCTACCCCTCCTCCATCCCAAACTGCCCTTTCCTTCCTCATACTTCAAATGCACATCACTTCACAGCTTAACTGCAAATTCCCTTTTCATGGGCAATATTGGATAATTGCACTTCTGCATGGAGGCGAGAAAGAATGTATGACAGTCACCATTGTGAAAGAGGCAATAAAATTACACACACAGGAAGAATTACTGTGCTTACATTTTGCAATATGTTGTGATTTATTTGTTTGTTGCCCTTAATGGGCATGCTCAGCAGTCAATGCTAACTTCAGTCAAACTGAAAAACTGGGGAAGAGATTCTAAGTGACTAAATGAAATAGGTCATAGCTGCAAGTATAATCAATCAAGCGTAGGCTAACTCAAACAGTCTGCATCACCATGGAGCCAATCTCTCTCTGGGAACTGCCATATTTCTTCAGTGGGTTTTTGTCGACAGCCTGTCTGTTTCAAGCTTCCTTAGGTAGTTTAAAAACAATTAGCACGGTATATATATATATTTTTTTAAATGAAGACTCATCAAAATGTATTTGCTGAAGTGATAAAGGGGACATGTACTTTGACACAACTATTTTTCTTCATGTGCTGTTTGTAACATATTGATAGAAGAAATGAAATGTGAGCCAATATTTAATGCACTCTAAGTGGACATAGCATTTTAATGAGCTGAAATCTGCTACATACTCTTTTACTTGCATTCTTATCTTATCTGACTCATTAGTCAAAATGTCAGCAGGGATGTTGGAGCTGTTTTTTTCCTGGGTACACTTTAGCAGGACTCATGAGAGCTCTTGTAACACTGAGATGGTTAAGTGCATCGGTAATCTGTGCTCCTTTATAGTGGGTGGTGACTGGCAATGGGTAGAGAGCACTCTGACTATTGTGATCATTGCAATTTCAAATAAAAAGACTTGTCCGTCACAGTAATGCCTTCATTGCACGCTATAACCATTGATCAGCTGGTTATTCCCCCCCCCCCCCCCCCATAAAATGACATTACCGAAGGGAAGGGAGGGTGAGTAGATGTGAGTGTGCAATGGGGAAGCAGAAAGCTGAGTGAGAGAACAGCTGTGTGAGAAATTGCTCTGGAAGGTGCACTGGGATTGAATAATATGAGGCAAAAGCAAGTTTTTTTTTCAGTGAAGAGAGGGATTGTGCTCCATGGTTAAATAGTCTGCAAACATTCACTCATCCCTGGCACTTGGTGAGGGTTTGGGGAATGTATCTGTAGCTTCTGGAATTGTACCACTTGAGTTATTGACATCTTTTAGATGGGATGAGGAAAGAAAATGGGATGGAAATAAAAGAGAATTATTCATTGCTACTAAATTATAAGTAGGTCTTAAATATTAAATATGATAAAAAGTAACTTTTAGAATGACTTTGTCACAAATGCACATATGACTGCATCGCACAAGTGTAGGAACCAATGTTTATTGAGAGCCCGGGTCTTTCTAAGTGAGAATGTGTTGATCATGTGATTATGAAGCAAAGTGTGATTGGCACGAATGCACATGGGTTCACAGCATTATTTTCACACCCTTGACCTTTGTTGAAGATTTCACAATTACTCGTCTTCTCTTTTTTGTGTGGGTTGGTTCAGGGTAGAGACTGGCTTTTGCTACCTGCTATTCTGCATTGTACTTTCTCCACACTTCACTATAATATTAAGGGCTGTGAAGAATGTCGACTGTGTGAACAAAATGAATAGCGATCCCATTTCTTCACCTTATTCTAGTGCCTCTTTTTTTTTCCCCTGGCCTCCCTACTGAGATTGAGGACAGCTGTAGCTTTGCACTGAATATTAACTAACCCCCTAACTGAACAGATTGTGGTCTAATCCATGCAAATTCAACCACAATAAAAATTTAATTACACATACAGAGGGCCCATTAATGTCTAAGAAATATTTGATAATTGGTGGCTGGGTTTAATTAAGCAAACTGCCTCTTGCAAACTGTCCTGAAAAGTCCTCCTTTCACTCAGACTAATTGCTTTGATGTAAAAAAGTGCACCTAATTTACATCCACTGTGTGTCCTGGCTCTGGCAGAGTAATTTCTAGGGTCTAGGTCATTGTTGGAGGAAGTCATTCAGAAACTTGCACAAAGCAAGGCTGCGCTCAAAGGAGCTTTGGCTGCTCCGGGAGGATCCACAACAGAAAAAAAAATTGTGACATTCTTTATATATTCTGAATACCTTTTCAAGATAAAGCTGTTTCTTTTCTATCGTGGTTTTCTGAAGGTGCTGATTGTTGTGGTTTCACAGATGCTGACAACCCTTCCTTCCAAATGGCTTCTGGAGCAGTTGGCTGGCATCCTCCAATATCTTCCTGAAAAAGTTTCTGGTCACTCCGCTGGCCTGTTGCCTTTGCTGCAACATGACCTTTTAGAGCACTGTGAACCTCGAGACCCTGGAGGGAGATAGCTCACTGTGGGCAGAGCAGGAGGTAATAGAGGAGGAGGAATTGGAGGTGTAGGGGGATGCTGATTCTACTTGGACGGGAAACCTATCCTTTCCAATGACGTGCTTACCCCTGGGAAAATCTAAACTTCAATTAGTTTCTAACGTTTGGTGATTTTCTCACAGAAAAAATAAATATGGCTCTTCATCCCTGCCTCTGCAGTGACAATTCAGCCCCAGAGGTCATCTGACTTCTCCTTATTCAACCCCACCCATTCCTATTCTGGCTAACAGTGGTCCCCAGTTGTTGCTCACTGATCAGGACCAGAACCATGACTTTATCTGTCATAGAATCCCTACAGTGCAGAAGGAGGCCATTCGGCCCATCAAGTCTGCACCAACCACAATCCCACCCAGGCGCTATCCCCATAACCCCACACATTTACCTTGCTAATCCCCCTGACACTAAGGGGTAATTTAGCATGACCAGTCAACCTAATCTGCACATCTTTGGACTGTGGGAGGAAACTAGAGCACCTGGAGGAAACCCACGCAGACACGGGGAGAATGTGCAAACTCCACACAGACAGTGACCCGAGGCCGGAATTGAACCCTTGGCGCAGTGAGGCAGCAGTACTAACCACTGGGTCACAGTGCCACCTGTCTTTATTGTTAAAACCCAGGCCAGAAACTCCCAAGGTGTTTTGTGAAGTTAGCCTAGAGCCTTGATTTTACATTTGATTTTGGCATTGGTGAGTATAAGATGTTTCACTCCAGGTATGATCCAACTGACCCACTAGGAAGCTTTTATCAAACCAAGTTTATTTAAGAACAGTGTTAGAATAGAACAAAAAGAATTAGTATAACTTTTACCAATTACAAGACTTAAACATGACAGTATAACTCTTAACAGCTAGCTATATCCCACAGTAATACATCCTTATTCAGCATTAGCACAAAAACAAGTATGCTCACATGATGCTGGATTTCCAGCTTTTTAAGCACTTCTGGATATATTTGGAGAAGGATATATTTTTCATAGAAGCATATATCCTTCAAACAGCAAAACCTCAGAGGCAAACCCAGTCTCCGGCAGCTTCCAAAGAAACAGCCATCCAGGCAACAGAATCTAGAACCCCTGAGAGAGAGAAAAACACCACTGTCTCTCTCAGCTTCAAGCAGCTTCTGAAAATAAAACTAAAACTGGAATTCTCTTTGAAAATGGCTGTCCTTAGCCATATGACCTGACTTGTCAATCACCCCCAATCAAGCTCTACTCTGCCATCTCAGGGGAACACTGAAACAAGAGAACACTGCATTAGCTCAGATTAAAACTAACATGGGGTGGAATTTTACAAGATTTTTTCTAAGTGTCCAGCTAGTCTGAAAATGGGAGAATTCCAGATCCGTTTTTTGGATGGGTTTTCACGCCCAATCTTATGCACTCTCTCTAATAAGATGGGCTCGTCAGTTTCTAGCCAGAGAGCCTGCGGGCGGGGCTTAACTCACCAGACAGCCTGTCGAGGGAGGTATTGCGCATGTGCAGATCTTTGATGTTACACATGAGCACTAACAGTAGCAGGGGTCTGGCAGTCAGAGAGAGAGCTGTCAGGCCCCTGCTACTGCAGGCAGTCTCAACTAGCTCCGCCACCCCCACAATCACGGGGCCCATGGCCCAAGACGCAGCCCCCGCCACCCCTCTGCCATCCAGACCGATCGTGGCCCCTCCCTCCCCCACCTATCGCATGCAGAGTGGCAACGGGCCCCACTCTCTCCCCCACCAATATCATGGCTGATCCTCTATCATAACGGCATATTCCAGTTCCCTCTTTAAACCTCTTGATGGCTTTAGTGTGTAGAAATCTCTCTATATCCTCCTTAAATAAATTCAGTGGTTTGGCCCCACAGTCTTACGTGGTAGAGAATTCCACAGGTTCACCACCTACTGAGTGAAGAAATTTCTCCTCATTGCAATCCTAAATGGCTGCCCCTGAATCCTGAAACTGTGACCCCTTGTTCCAGACCCCAAGCCAGGGGGAACAACACCCCTGCACCCAGACTTTCCCTCCCATCAAGAGACTTCGGAAGACATTGAGGCTATGGTGATGCATTTTGGGAGGACCAACAAGGCAAAGGAATAGACAATGAACAGCAGGATGCTAGGACGTACAGAGGACAAGAGGAACCTTGGAGTGCACGTCCAAGGACCCTGAAAGCAGCAGAACAGGTCAATAAGGTGGATCAGAAGGCACATGGAATACTTGCCTTTATTAGCCCAGGCGTAGAATACAAGAGCAGGAAGGTTATGATTCAGCTGTATTAAATGCTCATTAGGTCACAGCTAGAATACTTTGTGCAGTTCTGCTTGCTACACTATCGGAAGGATGTGACTGCACCAGAAAGAATTCAGAGGAGATTCACCAGGATGTTGCCTGAAACATTTCAGCTATGAAGAGAGGCTGGTTAGGATGGGGTAGTTTTCCTCAGAGCAGAAAAGGCTGAGGAGGGAACCAGGTTGAAGTGTACAAAATTAGGAGGGACGTAGACAGGGTAGATAGGAAGAAACTTTTCTCCTTAGTAGAGGAGTCAATAACCGGGGGGGCTTAGATTTAAGATAAGGGGCAGTGGATTTAGAGGGATTTGAGGAAAAATGTTTTCACCCAGAGGGTGGTGGGAATCTGAAACTTACTGACTGAAAGGGTGGGAACCCTCACAATATTTAAGAAGTAAGCAGATGAGCACTTGAAACGCCATAGCATATGCCCATGTTACGGACCAAGTGCTGAAAAATGTGATTAGAATAGATAGGGCAAAGGGCATCTTGCTGGACTGTAACACTCTAAGATTCTAGTGTCGAGGCATCAGAAAGAGCACACACACCTCCCAATAACTCATCCACCTGACCCTCGAGCACCACCTGCCCCACACGTCTCAGAGTCTGCAGATGACATATTGGATTTATCAGCCAGCTCAGAACCCATTGAACCAGAGTGGAAACAGGTCACCCTCGATCCTGAAGGATGCTGAAAGGATAATACTCCAAGCATTTTCTGTTCCAGAACCTCAGCAACATAACAAAACTCTGCCTTCCTTATAATTATCTCAGATCGCTTATTCAGTTTTAACAAGTGAACGATTATTGCTCTCGAGCTCTTTTCCTAATCTGCTAATCCGCTTATTGTGTGAATAGAAATTCTGGTAATTTATCTCATTGCTGCCTGTGGAGGTTTGTACACATTGGCTGCTGCATTTCCTGCAATACTCCACATCATGGCTTTCCTGCAATACCGATGGTAGTCATGATGTGGAGATGCCGGTGTTGGACTGTTGTGTGGCTTTTGCTACCAAATAAACCTGTTGGACTTTAACCTGGTGTTGTTAAACTTCTTACTGTGTTTTCCTGCAATACAACAGTGATTGCATTTAAAAAAAAATTAATTGGCCATAAAGCACTTTTGGGAAGTCGTGAGGTCATAAGAGACTCTATATCAATGCAGGTCTTACCTTGTTCTTATCAAGGGTGCTCCGGTTTCCTCCCACAGTCCAAAGATGTGCGGGTTAGGTTGATTGGCCAAGCTTCAATTGACCATAGTGTCAGGAGGATTAGCAGGGTAAGTTAGGGCTACGGGAATAGGACCTGGGTGGGATTGTGGTTGGTACAGACACGATGGGCTGAATGGCCTCCTCCTATACTGTAGGGATTCTATGAACATCCGCAGACCCATTCATTGAACTAATCTAACTCAACTTAAGTCTGCAGCTGGTCCCATTTGATGCCATCAAACGCAAGCGTTCTGCTTTGACGCAGCTTTCATTAAAATAAACTTGCATTATTTGTGAATGGAAAAAGTGAGCACAAATACAAACAAAAAATGATATGTTAAAAGAGATCAACATTTCATTAGCACAGCAGAATCACACAATATAGCAACAATAACAAACCTAAGTACAAGCTCCTCACAGCAGGATTTCATCCAATCAACAAGAACATTTGCTACTTTATACTATACAGAAGTCCTGTGCTAGCACGGCTGCTTCTTCCAGTTCCTGACACATGGGCCTGTTGGAGCCACATGGGCCTGAACATAAACCTGCTAGACTCGCTAAGAGCAAAACCAGACTTCATTCACGAACACAAGAGGTATTTATTAATAAGAACTGTACAGCAGCCACATGACTGCAACTAGTTTCCAAAATGTCTTTTTGCATTGGGAGGAGCTCTATTTCCTGGGGTGATTTCCCCACTCTGCGTCCCAAATGGTCCCCCAGGCCAGGTGACCCTTAATCTGCTGTGTTGCCCTTAAAGGGATAATTACCACAAGCTCCCTCAACCTAAATCTAGTAAGTTTAAGTTCAGGCTGTAATCGACAGGGCAATAGGAGAGAGAGATAGAGGAACAAATATGTAGGCAGATTTTGGCAAGGTATAAAAATAACAGGGTTGTTGTGGTGAGAGATTTTAACTTCCCCTATATTGACTGGGACTCACTTAGTGCTTGGGGGATGGATGGGACAGAGTTTGTAAGGAACATCCAGGAAGGCCTCTTGATGCAGTATGTAGATAGTCCAACTAGGGAAGGGGCTGTACTGGACCTGGTATTGGGGAATGAGCCTGGCCAGGTGGTCGATGTTTTAGTAGGGGAGCAGTTCAGGAACAGTGACCACAACTTAGTAAGCTTTATGGTACTGATGGATAAAGATACGTGTAGACCTCAAGTGAAGGTGCTAAATTGGGGGAGGGCTAATTACAACAATATTAGGCAGGAACTGAAGAATGTAGATGGGGGCAGATGTTTGAGGGCAAATCCACATCTGGCATGTGGGAGGCTTTCAAGTGTAAGTTGATAGGGATTCAGGACCGGCACATTCCTGTAAGGATGAAGGATAGGTATGGCAAGTTTCAGGAACCTTGGATAATGAGAGATATTGTGAGCCTAGTCAAAGAGAAAAAGGAAGCATTTGTCAAAGCTAGGAGGCTGGGAACACACGAAGCAAGTGTGGAACACAAGGAAAGTAGAAAGAAACCTAAGCAAGGAGTAAGGCGGGCTAAAAGGGGTCATGAAAAGTCATTGGCCAGCAGGATTAAGGAAAATGCCCAGGCTTTTTATACGTATATAAAGGGCAAGAGAGTAGCCAGGGAGAGGGTTGGCCCACACAAGGACAAGGGAGGGAATCTATGCATGGAGCCAGAGGAAATGGGCGAGGTATTAAATGAGTACTTTGTATCAGTATTCACCAAAGAGAAGGACTTGGTGGATGATGAGTCTGGGAAAGGATGTGTAGATAGTTTGAGTCATGTTGAGATCAAAAAGGAGGAGGTATTGGGATTCTTGAGAAACATTAAGGTAGACAAGTCCCCAGGGCCTGATGGGATACCCCAGAATACTGAGAGAAGCAAGGGAGGAAATTGCTGGGGCCTTGAGAGAAATCTTTGTACCCTCACTGGCTACAGGGGAGGTCCCTGAGGATTGGAGAATACAGTAAGAAGTTTAACAACGCCAGGTTAAAGTCCAACAGGTTTATTTGGTAGCAAAAGCCACACAAGCTTTCGGAGCTCCAAGCCCCTTCTATCTATCAGATAGATGGGGCTTGGAGCTCCGAAAGCTTGTGTGGCTTTTGCTACCAAATAAACCTGTTGGACTTTAACCTGGTGTTGTTAAGCTTCTTACTGTGTTTACCCCAGTCCAATGCCGGCATCTCCACATCATGACTACGATTGGAGAATAGCCAATGTTATTCCAATGTTGTTCCTTTGTTTAAGAAGGGTAGTAAGAATAATCCAGGTAATTACAGGCCGGTGAGCCTTACATCAGTGGTAGGGAAATTATTGGAGAAGATTCTTCGAGACAGGATTTACTCCCACTTGGAAATAAATGGACATATTAACGAGAGGCAACATGGTTTTGTGAAGGAGAGGTAGTGCCTCACTGACTTGTTTGAGTTTTTCAAGGAAGTGACGAAGATGATTGATGAGGGTAGGGCAGTGGATGTTGTTTACATGGACTTCAGTAAGGCCTTTGACAAAGTCCCTCATGGCAGACTGGTGCAGAAGGTGAAGTCGCTTGGGATCAGAGGCGAGCTGGCAAGGTGGATACAGAAGTGGCTCATTCATAGAAGACAGAGGGTAGCAGTGGAAGGGTGTGTTTCTGAATGGAGGGCTGTGACAACTGGCGTTCCTCAGGGATCAGTGCTGGGACCTTTGCTGTTTGTCATATATATAAATGATTTGGAGGAAAATGTAACTGGATTGATTAGTAAGTTTGCAGATGACACAAAGGTTGGTGGATTTGCGGATAGCGATGAGGACCATCAGAGGATACAGCAGGACATATATCATAGAGATCATAAAATCCTACAGTGCGGAATGAGGCCATTCAGCCCATCGAGTCTGCACCGACCACAATCCCACCTGGCCCTATCCCCATAACTCCATGCATTTACCCTAGCTAGTCCCTCTGACACTAAGGGGCAATTTAACACGGCCAATTCACCTAACCCGCACATCTTGGGACTGTGGGAGGAAATTGGAGAACCTGGAGGAAACCCACGCAGACACGGGGAGAATGTGCTAACTCCACACAGACAGTGACCCAAGCCGGGAATTGAACTCGTGTCCCTGGCCCTCTGAGGCAGCAGTGCTAACCATTGTGCCACCGTACCACCCTTATATTTCCACACTTGCTTTGTTCCCAGGAGCAGGCTGAGGGTAAGAGAGTGGGTTTGCTGACTGTAATTAATTATTTATTTTTTCAGTTAATTTTGGGTTTAAAATCGGAGGTTTTTTTCAAAACCAGAAGTCAGGCCAGGAGTGGCCAGGGGAAGTTTTTGGAGGGTTTAAAAGTGCACCAAAGTATACAGCGGGCAGCATAGTAGCGGGCAGCAGAGTGAGTGGGAAGTTGAGTGAGCTGTCAGGGCTTTGGCTCACAGGGCTTGGACGAGCAGGGGTGAGTTTTTGTTTCCTTACACTCTTATTAACTTTTCACTGTCTTACTTGACATAAAGTGTCCAGTATGAGTGTGAAACCAATGTGTTGTTCCCAGTGTAGGATGTGGGAGGTCCTGGAGGCATCTGGCCTCCCGGACATCCACATCTGTGAGGGGTGTGTCGAGCTGCGGTTCCTGAGAGACCGTGTTAGGGAGCTGGAACTACAACTCGAGGATCTTAGGCTGATGAGGGAGAATGAGGAGGTGATAGACAAGAGCTATCATCAGGTGGTCACACCAGGGCCACGGGAAGAGGCCAAGTGGGTGACGGCCAGGAAGGGTAAGGCTAGGGTGGTTGAGAGCACCCCGGTGGATTTGCCCCTGCACAACAAGTACTCCTGCTTGAGTACTGCTGGGGGGGATAGCCTGCCTGGGGGAAGCAGCAGTGGCCGTGTCTCCGCAGTGGAGTCCAGCCCTGTAACTCAGAGGGCTAAGGAAAAGAGGAGGAAGGTGGTATTAATCGGGGACTCGATGGTGAAGGGGACAGACAGGCGTTTCTGCGGAGGTAGGCGGGATTCTCGCATGGTGGTCTGCCTCCCTGGGGCCGGGATCCAGGATGTCGCTAGTCGTGTCCCGGAAATCCTGAGGTGGGAGGGAGAGGAGCCTGAGGTAGCGGTACATATTGGTACCGCTGATGTGGGTAGGAAGGGAGAAGGGGTCATGAAAAGGGAGTACAGGGAATTAGGGAGACAGCTGAGAAAGAGGAAAGCAAAGGTAGTAATCTCAGGATTACTGCCTGTGCCACGGGAAGGTGAGGGCAGGAATGGAGTGAGGTGGAGGATGAATGTGTGGCTGAGGGACTGGTGCAGGAGGCAGGGATTCAGGTTCCTGGACCATTGGGACCTCTTTGGGGGCAGGGGTGATCTGTATACAAAAAACGGGTGGAACTTGAATCACACGGGGACCAATATCCTGGCCGGTAGGTTGACTAAGGCTACTGGGGAGAATTTAAACTAGATAGGTTGGGGGGAGGGGAGCTAGAAGAGTTGACTAGGATCAAGGAACTAATTGATGGGGGGGAGGATGCAGGGGTAAGGGGAATTACAAAATTAATGGTAGAGGAGAGGGTGCAAGTGAATGAAGGCGGTAATTTAGATAAGGGAGTAGAGGGAGACGGTGTTCGCGACTCATCAAAGCGGGTCCAGATAAAAGCTGGAATAAGGACACTTTGCCTGAATGCACGAAGCATTCGGAACAAGGTGAATGAGTTGATGGTGCAAATCAGCACAAGTGGGTACGATCTAGTGGCCATTACAGAAACGTGGCTGAAAGGTGACCAGGACTGGGAGATGAATATCCAGGGGTATCAGGCGTTTAGGAAGAATAGACAGGAAGGAAAAGGTGGTGGGGTCGCGCTATTAATAAGAGATAATATCAGGGTAGTACTGAGGGATGACATAGGCTCTGAGGAACAAAACGTGGAATCATTATGGGTAGAGATGAGGAATAGTAGAGGGAGAAAGACACTAGTAGGTGTGGTATATAGGCCCCCAAATAATAATGTTGAGGTAGGGAGGGCTGTAAACAAGCAGATAAGGGATGCGTGTAAAAACGGAACGGCAATAATCATGGGGGACTTCAACATGCACATTGACTGGCAGACTCAAGTCGGTAAGGGTGGAATGGAGGAAGAGTTCTTAGAATGCTGTCGGGATAGTTTCCTTGAACAGCATGTTACGGAACCGACGAGGGAACGAGCTATTTTGGATCTGGTATTGTGTAACGAGGTAGGTAGAATTAAGGATCTTATTGTGAAGGACCCTCTTGGGTCTAGTGACCACAATATGGTCGAATTTCTGATTCAGATGGAAGAGGAGAAAGTTTGGTCTCAAACCAGTGTCCTCTGTTTGAACAGAGGGAAATATGATAGGATGAGGGATGAATTGGCTAAGGTAGACTGGGAGAGCAGGCTGGCAGGTAGGATAGCTGAGGAACAGTGGAGGATTTTTAAGGAGTTCTCAGCAAAAATATATTCCAGCAAAAAACAAGGATTGTAAGAAAAGGGAGAACCAGCCGTGGATAACGAAGGAAATAAAGGAGAGTATTAAAATAAAAACAGCTGCGTACAGAGTGGCCAAAAATAGTGGAGAAACAAGTGATTGTGAAAAATTTAAGAAACAACAAAGAGAGACTAAGAAAGCGATAAAGAAAGGAAGGATAGACTATGAAGCTAGGCTAGCAATTAATATAAAAAATGATAGTAAAAGTTTTTATAAATATATAAAAAGGAATAGAGTGGCTAGAGTGAATGTTGGACCCTTGGAGGACGAGAGGGGGGAGTTAATAGTGGGAAATGAGGATATGGCTGAGTCTTTAAATACGTTTTTTGTGTCGGTCTTCACGGTGGAGGACACAAATAGTTTGCCAAATATTAACGATAGAGGGTTGGCAGCAGGAGAAATACTTAATACGATTAATGTTACCAGAGAGGCAGTGCTGGGTAGACTAATGGGACTGAAGGTGGACAAGTCCCCGGGTCCGGATGGAATGCATCCCAGGGTATTGAAAGAAATGTCAGAGGTAATAGTGGATGCGTTAGTGATTATTTATCAAAACTCGTTGCATTCTGGGGTAGTGCCGGTTGATTGGAAAACGGCTAATGTTACGCCGCTGTTTAAAAAAGGAAGGAGACAAAAGGCGGGTAACTATAGGCCGGTCAGCTTAACGTCTGTAGTAGGGAAAATGCTGGAATCCATTATTAAAGAGGAGATAGCAGGGCATCTGGATAGAAATGGTTCGATCAATCAGACGCAGCAAGGATTTATGAGGGGAAAGTCGTGCTTGACGAACATGTTGGATTTTTATGAAGATGTGACGAGGGCGGTTGATGGAGGAGAACCGGTGGATGCGGTGTTTTTGGATTTCCAAAAGGCGTTTGATAAGGTGCCCCATAAAAGGCTGCTGAAGAAGATTAGGGCACACGGAGTTGGGGGTAGTGTGTTAAAGTGGATTGGGGACTGGCTATCCGACAGGAAGCAAAGAGTCGGAATAAATGGGTGTTTTTCCAGTTGGAGGAAGGTAACTAGTGGCGTGCCGCAGGGATCGGTACTCGGGCCGCAACTGTTTACCATTTATATAGATGATCTGGAGGAGGGGACGGAGTGTAGGGTAACGAAGTTTGCAGACGACACAAAGATAAGTGGAAAAGTGAATCGTGTGGAGGATGGAGAAGATCTGCAGAGAGATTTGGACAGGCTGAGTGAGTGGGCGAGGATATGGCAAATGGAGTATAACGTTGATAAATGCGAGGTTATACACTTTGGAGGAAATAATAACAAATGGGATTACTATCTCAATGGAAACAAATTAAAACATGCTACCGTGCAAAGGGACCTGGGGGTCCTTGTGCATGAGACGCAAAAGCCCAGTCTGCAGGTACAACAGGTGATCAAGAAGGCAAATGGGATGTTGGCCTATATTGCGAGGGGGATAGAATATAAAAGCAGGGATGTCTTGATGCACCTGTACAGGGCATTGGTGAGGCCGCAGCTGGAATACTGTGTGCAGTATTGGTCCCCTTATATGAGGAAGGATATATTGGCATTGGAGGGAGTGCAGAGAAGGTTCACCAGGTTGATACCGGAGATGAGGGGTTTGGATTATGAGGAGAGGCTGAGGAGATTGGGTTTGTACTCGTTGGAGTTTAGAAGGATGAGGGGGGATCTTATGGAGACTTATAAGATAATGCGGGGGCTGGATAGGGTGGAGGCGGAGAGATTCTTTCCACTTAGTAAGGAAGTTAAAACTAGAGGGCACAGCCTCAAAATAAAGGGGGGTCGGTTTAAGACAGAGTTGAGGAGGAACTTCTTCTCCCAGAGGGTGGTGAATCTCTGGAATTCTCTGCCCACTGAGGTGGTGGAGGCTACCTCGCTGAATATGTTTAAAGCGCGGATGGATGGATTCCTGAGCGGTAAGGGAATTAAGGGTTATGGGGATCAGGCGGGTAAGTGGTACTGATCCACGTCAGATCAGCCATGATCTTATTGAATGGCGGGGCAGGCTCGAGGGGCTAGATGGCCTACTCCTGCTCCTATTTCTTATGTTCTTATGTTCTTATGTACTTATGTTCTTATGTGTGTTGTTCCCAACCTCCTAGCTTTGACAAATGTTTCTTTTTTCTCTTTGACTGGGCTCACAATTGGTTGGAGACTTGGGCGGAGAGATGGCAGATGGAGTTTAATCCGGACAAATGTGAGGTAATGCATTTTGGAAGGTCTAATACAGATAGGAAATATATGGTAAATGGCATAACCCTTAAGAGTATTGATGGGCAGAGAGATCTGGGTATACAAGTACACAGGTCACTGAAAGTGGCAACGCAGGTGGAGAAGGTAGTCAAGAAGGCACACGGCATGCTTGCCTTCATCAGCTGGGGCATTGAGTTTAAAAATTGGCAAGTCATGTTGCAGCTTTATGGAACCTTAGTTAGGCCGCACTTGAAATATAGTGTTCAATTCCGGTTGCCACACTACCAGAAGGATGTGGAGGCTTTGGAGAGTGCACAGAAAAGATTTACCAGGATGTTGCCTGGTATGGAGGACATTAGCTATGAGGAGATGTTAGAGAAACTTGGTTTGTTCTCACTGGAATTACAGAAGTTGAAGGGTGACCTGATAGAAGTCAACAAGATTATGAGGGGCATGGACAGAGTGGATAGTCAGAAGCTTTCTCCCAGGGTGGAAGAGTCAATTACTAGGGGGCATAGGTTTAAAGGAGATGTACAAGGCAGGTTTTTTACACAGAGGGTGGTGGGTGCCTGAGGAGGTAGTGGAAGCAGATACGATGGTGACATTTAAGAGGCGTCTTGGCAAATCCATGACAGGATGGGAATAGAGGGATACGATCCCCAATAGGGTAGGAGGTTTTAGTTCAGTCGGGCAACATGGTCGGTGCAGGCTTGGAGGGCTCTGTGCTGTAATTTTCTTTGTTCTTTAATAAGTCTGAGCAAAAGCCAGCAGATTAACTGAACCGGAAACAAAATACTGCAGATGCTGGTGATCTGAAACGGAAACAAAAATTGCTGGAGGAACTCAGCAGGTCAGCACCTTCTGAGCTGACCCAAGTCAGCGTTTTGGGTGCAAACCTCTTCAAGGAGTTTTTAAAGAGGCAAGCTCAAGCTCAATATTGCTGGAAGTGCTTGGGAGCAGCATACTACATTCAGAAGTTAGCACGAAGAATAGCTTTAGGCAAGATATTCAGTGTTCTGAAGGATTAAGTCAAAATGGAATGAGTGTTTCAGACAGGAAAATAATAATGAGAGAATGCATTCCCACCCACCCACCCCCACCTCTTCCTGCACAGCTGCTCTTCCATTTCTGTTTCTGGTGGAAATAGAAAATAACAGATCTGGAGATAACTTCAAAAACAAATTCAAGCTTTAAGAGTCTGCTTCCTTGTAGAAAAGTGAAGAATTAGATTGCACTGGCCTGCAGCAAATGGAAAAAAATTAACAAATGACCCAAATGAATCCAATTACAAGGGAAGGGACAGGCACAAAGGCGCCCAGAGTTTGAACATATGGCCCACATGACTGTTCCCAAAATGGGGTGAGTCCTAACCATGAGAATCCAATGATCCGAATGTATCTAAGCCATGAAGGCCCACTCCTCCCTGTGATTCTCAGATCCTGTTTTTGTAAAGAAATTCCAGCACCCAATATGACTGAGAATGTGATAACGTCACTGGTCCATCAATAAATCTTACTGTATTTACAATATGGATAAAAGATATTGCCAAATATCGATCCGGCACTTTAAGGATTATTTTACAAGTGCAGGAACTGTCTGGGAACTAAAGCACGGCATTTGTAATTTGGTGATTATTTGAAATTCTTTTACTGCACTTTTTCTGCTGTGTGACATATTTCTAAGAAAAAGCTCAGTGGAAATAACTATAATTGGATGGCAACCTCCTTAAACGATAACAAGATTTTCAGTAACAGAATAATCAGGATAATCACCTTCACCCCAAATACATGCTCTGATCTTGATTAAGCTAGCTATTAAATTGGCAGAGGCTTAATAAAACCTTATTATAGGGAGCAATCATTAGTATGTTATTATTAACTATTTAACATTTCTCCTAGCTGAACATCATCAGGCTGTGTGTGTCAGTTTCACTGAAGATTAATAACACACTGAGGAGAATTTAATACAGTATTTGAAACTGCGTGCAAGTCACAGTCTATAAAATGTACCTCCCTGGCAAATGCTGAGGTAATCTGATCTTCCAAGTGGCAGATTCGTAATTTATTGCTACATCCTGGCAAGAAAAGGAACTGTAATTGCTTTAAAATCATGCCATGTTCCTCCAGCTTTCACCCTGTTTCTGGAATGATGGTGAATTGCACAGTTCACTTCTCCCACCCAAGATGTTTTTGAATCGTCCCCAAGTGAATGGCAGCGGGTTTCGCCTGAAGAGGACCAGTGCGTCAACTCTTAACGTTCTTTTTAGATGTCATAAGACTTGAGACTAATGCCGTTCCCCGAAATGGAACAGTTATCCATTGTTTGTTGCTCTGTGTTTAAATGCTAGTATTTGGTGTCAGGCTTTACCAGTTGTGCGACTCTGGTAAACAGGAGGGACAGCTGACATTTCACAAGCATTAACACAAGCTGCAGATAAAGCAACCCTTTTTCATCCTGACCTCCTTGACCTCTTGGGAACTTTCACTTGTACTCCAAGTATCAATATGTCTGAAAACTATTGATTAGTCAAGTGCAGCTGACCCTATTAACCTTTTTTAGCATTATTTACAAGAACCAGGATCAAACTGTTATTAGTACACACACAGCTCATAGCGGTGAAGTGCAAATCTAAACCTGCGTTTAGTAGTTACAACTTTTAGAAATTAATTAGCTCCTTTTAATGACCACATTTATTCAAGCCTAATAACTTTCCATTGTGCCCAAATGAACTTTAACCTAAATTTTGTAGCGATTTAAGAATTTGGTTACATAACCTCATTCACATGGTTTTTCACGATGGTTGAGTTTCAGAAATCTGATGGTTCAGTAACATGAATAAATCAAAACAACCCAGGAGAAATATCTGATCTGAAGAAAAAAAAGCTCATCAGAAATTGTGGTCTATATTTATCAGAAGATACAAGAACCATGTGTGCTGCCTGTGTGTGTGTTAGATGGTGGCTGTTACTGTAAATGGATGTGACTGCAACTTCCACCAATCTCAAATAGCCCGTTGTGGTCAGTGCTGACGGTTATTGCTTAAAGCTGCTCTTCACCACAGTCCTCTATTTGTGGTTTAGAAATCTGTAATTAAACTTGGCCTCTTACCAAAAAATAACTTTGGTTGTGTGGCCTATTTTTAAGAAATTTCTGTTTTAGTCCAGTGCAACCCACTATAGTTTAACCCTAAATAGATCAAGACTTTCTCTTGTAATGCAAAATACTGTGGATAGTTCCATCTGAAAGATTTAGGCCGGGTTTAGGACCTCGCCCGCGGCAGGGATTCTCCAGTCCCGCTGCAGTAAATGGAGATTTGGCTGACTGTCAAATTCTCCATTCTCACTGGCAGTGATGGCAGGGCGAACAAGGTCAGAGAATTCCGGACTCAATTTCATTTACAGGAACAGTATTTCCCTTCCTTTATAATTGGAAAAGGTTTCCTCACCCATATTCCGACTGAGGCTTTTCTTTTAGGGATCAGACTGTTTGAATTTAAAATTCATCATAATTTTGGCTGATTAAATGCTGCCACTCGATTATGCGTCATAGCATATGAAGCACTCAAAAACTGTAGTCCGGAGACAAGCTAACCTTTGTGGGGAATATCCATAAAATATTCTTCAGAATTCCTCACAGGCAAAATAAAGCACCATTACTAATTTTCTGTGGGCTGGAATTTGAACTCATTAGGAGCAGCCGTTGATCAGTGAACAGAGAGCATCCGCAGAGAGCATTACAGATGGAAACAAGTTTTAGGGATATGGTGGAAAGGAGGAGGTCAGATCTCATGACCTAGAATATCACCAATCTGTGAAGCAGGTGGCAGTCACAAGATTCTTCCTCAAACTGCGTTAAGATATTAGAGGAAAACGCTTTCAATCACTGGCATGGTGCCTACACTTGGAAACCCTATTCCAGCACTTCATTTTCAATGTACATTTCTGTGAACCTTTCAGCTTTAATGTGCGTCTCTAAACAAAGGCCCTACTGATCTTGGATGCAAAATTGGAAATATCTTGTAAATGAGATATGATTAGAAATGTGACTTTTGGTGAGTGCCCAAGTTTTACTGTGAACTTTTAAGAATTTGTTACAATCAAGTCCAGAGGGTTGAATAAAGACCCTCTCTTTTCCACTCCTGAGGTGGGCAATAAAAGAGTTCGCATTTTTAAAAAGTTGTGATTTTTTAATTCACTATGTACTTGACCACATGCAAAGCTATATAAAGAAAAAAGCCAGCCAGATCTCAAGTTAACAAGGAAGAAGTTAGTTCTCTTGTTTTAAAACTCACTCAGGAAAAATTCTAAGACTCATTAAAAAGGTAAAAAACATCCCAAATTCCACAACACACACACACACACAGACACACCAGCATGCAAAGCCCAACAAGTTACTGTGTGCAGGAGTTCATAAGAAAGAACATATATATACATTCCAATGGGCCTTTGGTGGTCTTGAAATTCCAGGCGTGCTACAGCCGATGGAAACGGATTGATTTTCTGGAGACCGGCTCTTTTATATTGTAATCCACCTTTTTCAAAAATAAATGTTATGACATTTGAAGTTCCCTTCAATCAAAGTTCTCTGGGCGGGATTTTCCAGCCGTGCTTTCCCCAAAACCAGAAAATCCCACTCAAGGTCAACAGACCTTTTCATTGTCCACTCCTTGCCCACTACGATTCCCATGACGGATGGGATGGGAAAATTCCCCCCTCTGTCTCTGTCGAAGGATCATTTAGATCTAAAACGTTAACTCTTGTTTCTCTCCAGAGACGCTGCCAGACCTGCTGAGTTTATCCATTATTTTCTGTTTTTGTTTCAGATTTCCAGCATCTACAGTATTTTTTGATTTGATTTGATTTATTATTGTCACATGTTTAAGTATACAGTGAAAAGTATTGTTTCTTGTGCGCCGTACAGACAAAGCATACCGTACATAGAGAAGGAAAGGAGCGAGTGCAGAATGCAGTGTTACAGTTATAGCTAGGGTGCAGAGAAAGATCAACTTAAAAACTCTTGATGGCAGCAGGGAAGAAGCTGTTCTTGAGTGGGTTGGTACGTGACCTCAGACTTTTGTATCTTTTTCCCAATGGAAGAAGTTGGAAGAGAGAATGTCCGGTGTGCGTGGTGTCCCTGATTATGCTGGCTGCTTTTCTGAGGCAGTGGGAAGTGTGGACAGTGTCAATGGGTGGGAGGCTGGTTTGAGCGATGGACTGGGCTTCGTTCACGACCCTTTGTAAGTTTATTGTGGTCTTGGACAGAGCAGGAGCCATACCAAGCTGTAATACAACCAGAAAGAATGCCTTCGATGGTGCATCTGTAAAAGTTGATGAGAGTCATAGCGGACATGCCAAATTTCCTTCGTCTCCTGAGAAAGTAGAGGTGTCGGTGGGCTTTCTTAACTATAGTGTCAGCATGGGGGAACCAGGACAGGTTGTTGTGATCTGGACACCTAAAAACTTGAAGCCCCTGACCATTTCCACTTCGCCTCCATTGATGGGGCACATCTTGCACTGCGCTTCCTGAAGTTGAGGACTACCACCACCGCTGTTTTGACATTGAGGGAGAGATTATTGTCGTCACACCAGTTCACCAGCTTTTATTCTCTATCTCTCTGATGTATTCCAGAACGTAACAAAGATAGAGTCCTGAACCTTAGAATAGCAGAGGAGAGAGATGATGCTATATTCTGCAGTAATCCTCAAGATGTTACTGGTCCATTCTGCAGACTCTTTTTGCTGTAACAAAAAGTGCAAACTCATAACTTAGCTTTTCACAAGTGGGGTTCTGTTCATGTGACAGCTGGCTATTGGCAAAGAGGAGATCAATCCAGATTAGGGCAGCAAGGTGGCGCAGTGGTTAGCACTGCTGCCTCACAGCACCAGGGACCCGGGTTCAATTCCAGCCTTGAGTGACTGTGTGGTGTTTGCACATTTTCCCTGTGTCTGTGTGGGTTTCCCCTGGATGCCCTGGTTGCGGCCCACTGTCCAAAGTTGTGCAGGTTAGGTGGATTGACCATGCTAAATTGCCCCTTGGTATCCAAAGGTGAATAGGTTAAGTGGATTAGCCATGGTAAAAGCACGGTGTTACGGAGGTAAGTGGGGGGTGGGCTTGGGTAATATACTGTTTTGGAGAGTTGTGCAGACTCTATGGGCCAAATGGCCTCTTTCTGCACCGTTGGAATTCTATGGATATAAACAAAGGAGCTTCTGGTAGCTTTGTCTTTTGTTTGTCAAAGAGGTCAGACAACGGCAGGTGTGAAGAACATCAGGAAACTGCTTAGACATGTCCCCTGCTAATCCCCTTTCAAAGGCCTCAAGAAACTTGGCCAATTTGTAGGTCAGGTGACTTCTGCACCCATTCTAACAATGGCTTTGCTGTTCTAGCTGTTTGTTCTCCTTTTAAAAGCTAATCCAGAGTATGACACCACCATAATGTCTAATATTCCACATTGCACACGACGCATTGTCATGACAAATAATAATCAAAATAACAAAATTTGCATTTATGTAGCACCTTTGATGTTATTAAAGATACTTCACAGGAGCATTGTTAAACAAAATATCACACCAAGTCACATGAGATATCCGGGAAAATGACCAAAGGTTTGGTGAACGTGGCAGGTGTTAGGTTCTCTCTTAAAGCAGGGAAGCAGTGTACAGAGACAGAGAGGTTTAGGGAGGGAATTCCAGAACTTAAGGACCAAGGAAACTGAAGGCATGACCATCTACAGTGGAGTGATTAATATTGGGGATACTCAAGAGAGCAGAATTAAATGAATGCAGCTTTCCTGAAAAGTTGTGGGACTGGAGGAAATTGTAGAGTAATGCACACCAGGAAATTGTAGATCCAGGGAAGAATGATATGCTCTGTCTGTATAGCGTGCAAGAAACGATACTTTTCACTGTATGTTAATACATGTGACAATAATAAATCAAACCAAGTCAAATCAAAGAAGTGAGGCCATGAAGAAATGTGGAAGCAAGAATGAGAATTTTTAAATCAAGACGATGGGGGTCACCTGATGTAAGTGTGGGACCCGCTATGTTTTTGAGAGCTCTGGCGCTACTCATCTTTTAATCCTTTTTTTATCTTGATGCACAACCATAATTCCTTGATCCTGATATGTATAATTGGTGTTACGTTTCTGGAAAACCTTTGCTAAATTTTGGTGACTGGGAGCCGAGTTAAGTCAAGAAAATCCTCGTTTGACTGAGGTGATCGGAGTCAGCCAGGTGAGGCCCAGTTCACAGTGGTGGTTCCGCTGGTGGGTGGGCCTACACTTCAGTGGTGCCGTAGGCATCGAGTTGATGGCTGCCATTGTGAGTGAAGTTGTGGACAATGGTCTCGGCTCCCCGGCACAGACCATTGGGGATAACATTGATGAACTGCGAGATATCCTAAAGAGAATGAATGAAGCGGAGAAGAGAATCCTATCAGTCGAGAGGGGAGTTTCCTCAGTGGATTTTCACCTTCAGTCCTTGGAAATCCTGCTGCATGGTACGTTGAACATGCTGGTTGATTTGGGGAGATGGAACCAGGAAAGGATCCATGCGCCTGGTCTCCTGAGGGGAGCTGGGGATGAATTCCCAGTCGAATTTGAGAACTGGCTACCATGCTTTCACAACCGCAATTTGGAGGGTTTTCGAGTTTGATGGAGCACATTGTATCCGGTCTTCAAGGCCTGGGGTTGGTCAAAGACTCTGACCACTGGTCTTACGTTGTCTTGTCCTCAGTGTTCATTGTGAAGGGCTGGAGGCGGCTGGACACAACAGATCTTTGCCACCCACGTATTTTTCTCTTTACCAGGGCTTCAGGATGACAACATGGCGGAGGTGCAAAGGCTTTGGTGAGACCCCGGCTGTTGCTCGACATGGCTGTCATGGCTTTGGCTTTTTCAAGCTTCGCGAATGGTTATATAATCCTGCAGTTCATCATTAATCCTGAACTTTATTCCTTTGTGATTATTCTTCTGATTTTGGGTGGGATTCTTCAATCTCGTTCATCCGCAAGAACGGAGAATCTGGCACTCAGCCAAAACTCCATTCACTGCAGCGGCACCGGAGAATCCCAGCCGCAGGTGAGGGCAGAGGTTTCCAACCATTATCTTTTATCCTGACAAGGCTGTATGATGTACGACCACAGAGGCGTTTGTCGCCTGTAACACTGTGAAAATCTTAGACTGTACCCTCTCTAATTATATCATTGTTGATCCTGTATTGTGATGTTTTCATATTGATAGGGGCAATCCTGTAACTGAACTCTGAGGTGTATTTCACTGATGACCCTGTTTAGAGTAATCCTTGTTAATCTTTGAATGTATCCCCTGTAATTTCATCTCTTAATTGATCCTGTTACATGATTTAACACATTGATGAGCAGTCCTGTAAGTGAGCATGGTAGAGAATTTTCACTTGTTATTCTGTTATCCTGATATCCTGGCGAATCCAGGGAGATCCATTTCTTAGAGCTGTGTGATTTTTATCCATCTTTGCATCTTATAATCTTGACATATATAGTGGTGGACCTCTTCACCTGAAATCCTTCATGATAATTATGGTTAAGAAGAGTAGCACTATTGCAGGGGGGTGGACAAGTGGTTTAATATGGAGGTAGTGGGTAAGGTCCTACGAGTCCACAGAATCATTACAGTGTAGTAGAAAGTCATTTGACCCATTAAGTCTGCATCAACCCTCCAAACAGCACTCTACCTAGGCCCACTCCTCCGCTCTATATCCATTGATCATTACCAATTCGGCTAACCTATATATCTTTGGCACTAAGGGGCAATTTAGCTTGGCCAATCCACCTAACCTACACATCTTTAGACTGTGGGAGGAAACTGGAGAACCCGTGCAGGAGGAAACCCACGCAGACATGGGGAGAATGTGCAAACTCCACACAGACAGTCACCCAAGGTTGGAATCAAATGTGGGTCCCTACTGCTGTGAGGCAACAGTGCCAACCACTGTGCCACCATGCTGCCCCGCGGGTGAGGGAAATCCCTCTAGAACTTATGGGCTCGTGTACATTATGTATTTCAGTTGCTTTGGGTGTTATAGAATCTTTGATAGAACTACTGGGGTCCTGTTTTACTTTTGTACTTTCATTACTCGCATTTCCTTGCTTGTTTCCTGTTAAGGTGCAGAAGACCATGTATCCTGGAAACGGTACAAAAATTCTTTTGTCATTGATATTGTTGGAGTGAGGAAATGATGTTCTCGTACATGCCTGGGCTGAGCTAGCTAATCCTTGAATATCTAGCCTTGTTAGGGTGGTCTTCAATCTGGATTTGACTGCCTGGGTAAGGATAGTGGTTACCTGATTACTTGGCTTTTGGATGTATGGTGGGCATATTGTTCAGGTTTCCCTGATGAGGGGAAATGGGTTGAATTTTGTTAATGGTTGGATCTTAATGGCGCCTTTGGGGTACCTTTGTTCCATCTATAAGAGTGATGTGAGTATTTTTGGTTTGTTGGCCCTTATTCTGGTATGTCATTGAGTAGGTTAGGGCAGTAGTGACTGCGTTTATCCAGGTCAGGTGAACGGTATGTGAGGCGGGGACTAGTTTGCCCTCCCTTGAGATGTACCTTTTGGGGCTTCAGACTGTTCTCCTCCTCAAGACCCTGGAGGTATCCTGTTGGATGAGTGCGAGTCTGGGTGCTTTGTTTCAGCATTGTTGATGTCGCTCCTTGTTTGGAGATTAGGCTGGTTGGAAGAGTAGGTCGCCTCCTCCAAGGGGTCTTATATGGAGACTTCCAATCTGTCCACCTTCTTCAGATTTGGGATCCCCTGGAGGGGCAGTGTCCTGTTTCTTGTGAGGTTGTGCTGTTTTGTCCTTCCTCCGAAAGTATACGCTGAAAAACAACTTCTGGCATTTATTGGATAATCCCGATTCTCCTCTCTCTCTCTGGGATTTCCTTTCTTTATCCAGGTGGGTGGGGTGCTGAGATAAACTCTGATTTGCTATAATTAATCCCAGAGGGTTTCCCGTATATTTTTGGGAGGAGGAGAGTCATATTTCTCCCCGAGATACCCTGTGGATGGGTGTCTTGACAATTCTTCTTCTCCTTGTTGGTAGGATTTCCTTCTTGGTAAATGGTTTAAGTTTTCCACTGATGGGGAGTCTGATTGGTGCCTCTGATATGGCAGGAGAAGAGGGAGGTTTGTGATGTTGCGAGCCTTGGCGAGGTGTATGAATTGCCATCACCTGTATATGTGAGCGTATATTGCCACGTCCCATCTTGTACCGATGGCAGTATCCTGATGTCCCTCTTTTTCTGGGTTATGCTTTCATTGCTTGGAGGTTTTAGGATGATGAGTTCGACTTCAGTTGGTTACGTATCCCACAAGGAATCCAGTATATTGTGTAGCTTTGTCCCTGTTATTCTGTGGAGGAGGGCATCCACCATGGGATTATGTGGTCGTGGTTTTATCCTGTTATCCTGAAAACCCCATCCTTTCTGGTATTCTTTCTTGATCCATTGGAGAGGCGATTGCAATGATTGATAACTTGAATCATTTGTATGAATATCTGCTGGTCTTTTCTGTATATTTATGTGGAATAATAATTACTCTGTCCTGTACTAGATTTTCAGGATTGTTGCATTTTGGGTAAAATGTAAAAAGGAAAACTTTCAATAAAAACATTCTACAAAAAAATCAAGGCAATGCTTGACCAGAAGTCTAAGTAAGGCAGTGAGTACAGCAAGGTACTTGAAGGGACTTGACGTGAGTTTAGACATTGGCAGCAGAGTTTTGGACGACCTCAAGACATTAATCAAAGAACTACTGTCCTTAAAGGCAGGAAATCTGCCATCCTTACTCAGTCTGGCCTACGTGTGGCTCCAGAACAACAGCAAAGTGATTGACTCTTAACAAAATGCCCTCTGAGCCACTCAGTTCAAGGGGAATTAGCGATGGCCCAGCCAGCAACACATACATCTCATGAATGAATAAAAAATGTTTGGAGGGTAGAATGTGGAAGACCGGCCAGGAATGATCTCTTCAAGTCTTGAGTCAACAATAGTATGATTGAGGGTTTCAGCAGCAAATGAGCTGAGACAGGGCTGAAGGCGGGTGATGCAGCAAGTGAAAATAGGCAGTCTTAGTGATGTGCAAATATATGGTCACTTATATAGGGGCCAAATATGGCACCAATGTTGCAAACAGCTGCTGTAGCTTCAACAGTTGCCAAGGAGAGGAATTGCGTCAGTAACTAGGGACCAGAGTTTGAAGTGGGGGAAAAATATCTTCAGTCTTCCCAATTTTTTATTATTATTTCACAGGATGTGGGCATCGCTGGCAAGGCCAGCATTTATTATCCATCCTGAATTGCCCTTGAGCAGGTGATAGTGAGCCACCTTCATGTATCCGTGTGTTGTTGGAAAACTCACAGTGTGATTAGGAAGGGAGTTCCAGGATATTGATCCAACAACAGTGAATGAATGACAATACAGTTCCAAGACAGGAAGGTGTGCAGTTTGGAAGCAACTTGCAGGTAGTGATATTCCCATACATCTGCTACCCTTATCCTTCTAGGTGGTAGAGGTCACAGGTTAGGAAGGTGCTGTCGAAGGAGCCTTAGTCAGTTGCTGCAGTGTATCTTGTAGATGATACACACACTGTTGCCAATGTGCATTGGTAGCGGAGGAAGTAAATGTTGAAGGTGGTGAATGGGATGCCAATCAAGCGGGCTGCTTTATCCCAGATGATACCGAGCTTCTTGAGTGTTTTCGGAGTGGCATTAATTCAGGCAAGTGGAGAGTGTTCCGTCACAATCCTGATTTTGGCCTTGTAGATGGTGGACAGATTTGGGAGTCAGAAGGTGAGTTACTTACTGCAGAATTTCCAGCCTCTGACCTGCTCTTGTAGCCAGAGTATTTATACGGTTAGTCCAGTTCAGTTTCTGGTCGATGGTGACCTGCAGAATGTTGATGGTCAGATGAAAAGTTCCACAGTAGAAGCATCAATTTATGTTTGCTTGACAGATACTATCTAACCTGCAGCTGTAAGTTGTGTATGACATGACATAAGTGAAGGTCTGCCTCTACTGTGATGCTATCCACAGTTGAATAGTTTATCACGACTGAACAGGGTTTTATGGGGTGGAGAAGGGCCTGTCCACAGGCTGGATAGTTGGGGGCACTCTGCCTCTGCTGGCCATGGAAGGCCCAACGGCATTTTACTTTCCTCAGGGAACTAATTGCCTGCATTTGGGGCTTCCACCCGTTCAAAATGAGAATGTCTCCCCCACTCAAGAGCTGCCACCGAATTGGGTAACGAGCAGTTCTTCAGTGCCAACAGCGCTATTGGGAGCTGTGGCCATTGCTGGGACTGCAGCAGACCCGGATCAGCAAAGGTGGAGAAGGCTCCGGAATGCTTGTAAGTTTGTAGGATGTTTCCGGGTAGGCCTGGACTCCGTGGCCAGTGGCATTGCACATCCACACAGCTGATGCCCCGAGGTTGCACTCTGCAGACAATGTGACTGCATTTGTCATGCCCTCTGTGTCAGAGCCTTGTTGCTAGCTAATTATTGCCCCATGTCAGAGTACCCCACACTGCCCATGCAGCCTGGCCTTTCACTGGACCCCACCCAGGGACCTCCCAGTCGCCTCCTGTGCTGACCCTTTGAATTTACCCGCTCCCACCCACTTCCAGCTGCCACGCCAGCAGAGCAATCCCTCTGAGGAGACATTGCTTAAACCCCAGCAAGGGGGATCCAAGAAGCAGTAACTGCACACCGGGCACCAGACCCCTTGGAGACCCAAAGGCCCACGACTATGAAGGTCCGCTAAGGCCGGCGAGCAGAAAATCCTGCTCCCCCCAATGCTGAGACTCAAACACTGCTCCCTCTACCCCGGGCTTAGAGAATGAGTCAGCTGGTTCCCCCACGTTCTCTCCGGTGCCCCTCTCCATTCAACTTCCTGGTGGGTAATGCCAACTTGCCTGCTGTTCTCCGAAATTCCCTTCAGCCGTGAGGCTGCCAGTTCATGTTTTTATACAGCTGTTATGAATCTTGCCGGTGAGTAAGGAATATTTAGAGAGGGTGGAAGTCCCAGTGGGATGGCTCTCAAACTAAATGCAAATGTATTAAAATGAGCCTGTGTCTACCAGGAATGACACAGCACATCTTTGGACTGTGGGAGGAAACCCACGCAGACACGGGGAGAATGTGAAAACTCCACACAGACAGTGGCCTGAGGCCGGAATTGAACCCGAGACCCTGGTGCTGTAAGGCAGCAGTGCTAACCACTGTGCCCAATTACAGCCATCAGCCTCCCCCCCCCCACTCTCACCCCAGGCAAGTTCCCCCTCCACCCCTTCACAGGCAAGTCTCCTCCCCTGTTCCAGGCAAGTCCTTCCCCCACCCCCTTCACATCATTGACCTTTCCCACTCCACGACCCATAAAGGGAAGCCCCCAATGGGGTGGGGAAAATCGAGAAACCGGATCCCGCCAGTGAGAATCTCGTTTTGCGACTCTCGTGGGATTTTGCGCTGTGTGGCTCCTGGTGGACGCGGGCTCAAAATCCTGATTTCAGATTTGTTTCGAACATAAAGGGTGGCATGACAGATGGGGGGACATTGTGAGGCATATGTTGCATGTCGTCTGAGGAAAGGGATGCAAACAGGAAAATAGCCAGTCGGAAAAGAGCATTTGGAATTTAGTGAGGCAGCAGGCTCCAAGTCAGTGATGATATCAAATCCTCAGACCTGCATGTTTCAGAGTGATGTCTAGGCTGAATCCAAACCCTGGAACACACTGACAGTAAGATTAGATGACAGCAGGGACACAAAGCATATGGCATCATGTTGCTCACCTGTTGTATGCTCTTCTCAATATTGCGTTTCCATTGACTTTGATGAAACTGAATGTTGAGAATATTATAATGGTCAGTCAGTGCAATTACACCTATCTTGTGACCCACTCATGCTCAGTTTTGTCGCCACTACTCAGAGAACCGTAATAGTCCTTTAGAAACACTGCCAGCAATAAACTGTGTCCTATCCTACCACAGTCTAAAGATGTGCAGGTTATGTGGATCGACCATCCGAAATTGCCCCTTAGTGTCGCAAGATGTGCAGGTTAGGGGGAATAGTGGGGTAAATATGTGGGGTTATGGGGACAGGGCCTGGATGGGATGCTTTGTCGGAGTCAGTGCAGACTCGATGGGTCGAATGGCCTCCTTCTGCTCTGTAGGGATTCTATGATTCTATGATCAGGGAGATGAGTTAACTAGTGACACATTGCCATTAAAAAAAAACACAAAACACTCCCATTCATTCACAGCAAGGATGAAAACTAAGTAATAGGGTTGGGATTAAATTCCTTACAATTTTCATCAACAAATTTCAAAAAATTAAACTATTTGTCCTATATTCAGCAATGTGCTGATTTTCATATTTCTTTAAATATAAATGTTGATTCTGGTTCACACACCTGAAAGAAATTCTCAAACGCAGGCAATGCAATTTATCTTCTTTTATTGTAATGATTAGAGCAAATGTTTGTGAAGTATGGTCCCTATCATCTGTCCATTGAAGCATGAAAATGGAGAATAAAATTACACAATGTAACATGGTGGCAAAGTCGCCAAGAATGATTTTAACTTAACTTTACCTCCTGCTGCCTTCAATGAGAATGAAGTCTTTTAGAGGAACAGTCTTACAATAATCACAACAGCTGAATAAGGAGTGTGTCTATATGAATCTTCCATCTGCATACAGAGCTGTGTGCAGTGACAAAATCTGGCATAGTTCAGGTCTGGTTGCCACTTGGACAGCGATCACAGTTGAATGACAATCGAAATTAGATGGCTGACTAACACAGTTTGGTTGGCTGCCCTTCTAACTGAGCAATGCACTGAATGCCACATTGACAGCGGAACCGATTGATTTAAATATGCTCTCGTGTAGCTGGATACCTCAACCTTAAGCCCATGTCCTATACTTCAGGGGATATTTTAACGTGAAAGGTGGGTGGGTTTCTGTGTGCACGGGTGGCAGTTTAAAAGTGATGGCTGACCAGACTGGCATGTGAGGAGATGCCTGGACAATGTCATGCCCAGTGAAGACCTGTCCTATTTATAACTTTAAGCATAGACTGCACTCAGTGTCTAATTTTCTGGAACTATCTTTTACTTGAAGATGGACACCCCCAAGACTAGTAAGATGATTGCGAAGAGTCGTGTTTTTTCGATTTCTGCGCAGAAAGGATGAATTCTTGTCTGAAAATGCCTCAAGAAAGTTCTCAAATGCAAATGGGTTTCTCAGATACAAACAGACTATCCTTACCAGCACAATACAAGATATCTAACAAACAATGACTGCCTGACGTGTCAGAGTTGTGAGGATGGAATCTCAAGTGAGGTCTTCCGGTGAACTAATCCTAGCTCATGTTGATGGGTTACCAATCATTTCCCCACTGTGTGTCAGACAGTGAAAGGCACCGGCACTTGCCACCATGTGACCAAAACTAGCTTCTGATACAAAGTTCTTTATTACTCCGAGAACCAGAGGAAAAACTAGTCAGTCAGTCTACACAGAGCTGCAGCTGCAAAATATCAGCAGCAGAAAAGGTAGTGTTTTTACACCTGGAGACTGTAACAACCAAAATGTCTCCCAGCTTGATTCCTATTCCAAGTCCACCTGTAAAGAAACTTGCTCTCCTGATAAGAAGAAACCACAAGTGACTAACTTTGTGACCTGCTGAACCTCCATCCCTTCAAGGGAATTCTGGCCTTGAGTCACTGTCTGTGTGGAGTTAGCACATTCTCCCCGTGTCTGCGTGGGTTTCCTCCAGGTGTTCCGGTTTCCTCCCGCACTCCAAAGATGTGCAGGTAATCGCAAATTACTGCGAATGCTGGAATCTGAAACAAAAGCAGAAAATGCTGGAAAATCGCAGCAGGTCTGACAGCATCTGTGGAGAGAGAATAGATGTGGAGATGCCAGCGTTGGACTGGGGTAAGCACAGTAAGAAGTCTCTCAACACCAGGTTAAAGTCCAACAGGTTTATTTGGTAGCAAATACCATAAGCTTTCGGAGCACTGCTCCTTCGTCAGATGGAGTGGATATCTGCTCTCAAACAGTGCACAGACACAGAAATCAAGTTACAGAATACTATGTAGAAACTTGATGTCTGTGTCAATATGCGCGATCTTCTTGGAGATCCTCTCCACTTGGAGCCGGCAGTTTGCGGTGTCGATGGTAGTCATGATGTGGAGATGACGGCGTTGGACTGGGGTAAGCACAGTAAGAAGTCTCATAACACCAGGTTAAAGTCCAACAGGTTTATTTGGTAGCAAATAAACAAAAGAGAGAATAGACCTGCTGAGATTTTCCAGCATTTTCTGTTTTTGCACCAAAGATGTGCAGGTTAGGTGGATTGGCTGTGGTAAAATGACCCCTTAGTGTCCCAAGATGTGTAGGTCTGATGGATTAGCCATGGAAAATTTGCGTGAGGTTATGGGCATAGGGTAGGGGAGAGGGCCTGTGTAAACTACTTTGTCAGAGAGGTTGTGTAGACTCGATGGGCCGAATGGCCCCTTCTGCACTGCAGGGATTCTATTCTATGATGAGGAATCCTACAATAATCTCTGATGTACAAATACAGTTATTGAAACCATCTAGACTACCCTTTTGGAGTGAAAATGCTGCCTTTGCCAGTCTGAAATGAACGATCAACTATTCTGTTATTAACAACTTGTAAAAGTGCATTCTCTTGAGCTGATTCTTTCTTGTGTGTGTGCATGCACATGAATGATGTAGAGTTTAGACTTTCAGGGTGAATGTGTGAATGAATTATCCTCTTTATTTAATAAAACCACAAAAGCTTGCTTCTGTTACTTAAATTGACCGCAAACTTTCAGTTTCAGTTCTCTTCCAACCCTGTCCGTGACAACAGGGAGGAATGAGTGTACCCTCAAGCTGTGTTGGTCTGAGGATTGATGTGCAGGAGATGACTTTGTAAGATAGAATGAGGGAGCTGATGCGTGACTGTGCCATGGCACTCACCTTCCCTGTCCTGACTAGATCATTGAACTTCTGTATCCAGGAGGCAATGGAGGCTCAATCACTGAACATGTCTAAGACAGAGATTGATAGATTTCTGGAGACTAAGTACACCCAGAGATATGGAGATATTGAGGTAGAGGATCAGCCATGATCTAAGTGAATGGCAGAACAGTTTGACCAGCCGAATGTTCCTATGTGAGGCACCACGCTTCTGCTGCTGACCTGCTCCATCACTTGCAATGATTCTTGCTTGTTTTTGGAGTCAGCCTTCTTCCTCTTGTCTGCAGGGGAATTAATCTCCCTGTGAACCCTTACAACCCGCAGCATCATGTACAGAGAAGCATCGCTGAAGCGTGGCACTGCCTTGCTACATTGTATCTCCATTTCTGCAGCTTTTGGCTCTGCTGAATATGTGAACCATGCTTCAACTCTGATCCTTGCATAGTCTCCTTGAATACTTCATCCAAAAGAGATTGCTGCGGGTTGTCATCAGACCCACTTGCTCTAAATAGTGGGATGCAGATGCAGTGGCTGTGTTAAAAAGCCATTGCTGAAACTTCCAGGTTCCTGACGTGCTTCTAGTTCTCCCACTCTTAATGCCAAGGTTCACACATGAAGATGTTGTCAGGGAGCTGGGGTGACTTGTTTACCCCTATCAGTGGCTCAGCTTTTGATTCTAGTGTGTCAGAAAGGCATGCACTTGGGATCTCTACTGAATCAGAAGAATTGAATGTTACCCTGATTGTATTCACTTGACTTGGACTTAGTTCCAGGAAATGCAAAATAAAGCCTTTTCCAGAACTCAAGTCATTTTTGGCCATCTTTCTTTTTGTTAACCACACCTCCCCTGAAGGAACAAGCAAGTCATCCTGTACCATAAATCTTGTCTCCAAGGCTCCAATGGCTTGAATTTAACAATCTGAGGACAGATATTTCATTTCCCTTTCAGGCACGTTGCAAAAGATTGCGGAAAGCAGCCCATTAATTCCTTTCTCATTTCCCAACCCACTTTGATGTAAAAATGAAAAGTAACGACCAGAACCAACAACCACATTTCTGTTCGGTGCCGGTTTGGATCAATGTGTTTGTGCAGAACAACAACTGTAGATAAGTGAGAATCTGACTAATGTTTTGTTTCTTTTTTGCTGCTGTATTGTAATTCTCCATTTCAGCTAAATTCACAATAATATGCAATCTATATTGACCTGACCTTTATTGGGAATTGGTAGCTTTAATAGGCTGGGGCAGGATGTATCAATTGAATAAGGCAATTATAGTCGTGCGCTGAGTAGCTGATTCAGGAGAAACAAGTGATCTCAGTGATGCGCTCACCAGGGATTTTGCACCATATGACAGGGATAGGAGGCTGAATGATTTTTGAAATGAAGCGCTATATGATTACAAAGTGGATCTGATGGGCTGGTACGCTGGAGTGGTGGATAAATACAGGGGGGGTGGGGGGTGCTCTGATTTTATTACTTGGTGTTAGGTTGTGAGAATTCAATTGGTTCCACGAATAGATCCGAAACCCTTGGATTAAATTGTTTTGAATAATTGAGTTGATAAGAATATTGCTTCGTACGCAAGTAAGAAAAGTTCCAGGTTTTGATTTTCCCACCCTCACTGAATTCCCAGATCCCAGCCAGGATGGTGACAGTGTGAGTTGGTTGCTTTGCCTCTCTGTCGGGGAAAAACAGCAACAGCAAAAACAACTTAGATATTACAATAACACCTTCAGGATCATTAATTAACTGTCCCAAGATGCTTCACAGGAGTGTTATGAAGGAATATTTGGCAGCGAGCCTCACAAGGAGACATGAGGGGAAGATATCAAAGAAGTGGGGCTGGATTTAAAAAATGGTGAGTTGGACCTTGATGCGTATTGTCCTGCCCCCCACCTTCCCCCAACCTCTGGCCAAAAATATTTCCGTTGGTAGAGGAAAATGGGGTGGTGCGTGACTCGCACAGGCACGGACAAAGAGAAAATCCGGCTCCTGGCTTTTAAGGAGCATCTTGAGGGAGGAGAGAGGGGTTTAGTCAACATTGCACTTTTGATCATCATCCATTCATCTTCGCTTGAAAGTATGTATGACTCTATCCAGTCTAGATTTTACAGATTACTCTTTTACACTTAACTTCTGCTCTACTTTTACAGTGAATCCACTCCAGGATTTTGCACCAACTCCTTCAGGACTTCTTTGCCTTGACTGCCTTCCACTGTTACACAAATTCTGATATCCAGCCAATACTTTCTTCCCAATTACTTTAAAATTTGGTCACAGATGGTAATAAGACATTCCACAATTTAAGGTTACTTCAGAAACCTTTCTCCAGCATTCTCACCAATCGATTCCTTCTTAGCTTTGTCTGGGATGCCCAAGGACTTTCTGTTGTTCATGCTGGCGGGATCTACTGGTCTTGCTGGTGGCACACCTCAGTTGCGGGTTTCCTGGCAGAGTGGGTTGGAACCAGAAGATCCCACCGCCAGCCAATGGTGCTCCGCCTCCCGCCACAAGAAACATGCTGCGGGGAGGCCAGAGAATCCCACCCCAGGTTTCCAACTGTCCTTTAGTTCCTCTGGAGCTTACTCCATTGTACAGCCTTTCTTCTAGCAAAGCTGAGGGAGATGTTCCTTCTCTAGGAGCCTGTCACCAATTGCTTTTAGATGAGCTGTGGGAGGTGTTTCCTATCCGGCTATCTATCTGCAGCTCTCCAGTTAAACTGAGAACAAAGGAAAAGCCTTTTGTTTCTTACAAGGACCTCTGGTTGCTAAGCAACTATATTTATTCTTCATGTTATTTCTCTCTCTAAGCACAATAGCATCACAGTTGGAATTTAACCAACGGCCCCACACACGAACACCTTTGTTCAGCATAAATCTAACTCCAGGCACAGAAACACTAAATTAAACTCACCTAAAACTATATCTTATTTTTAATGTTTCTCCATACAAAGATGTGTGGGTTAGGTTGATTGGCCATGCTAAAATTAATCCTAGTATCAGGGGGATTAGCAGGGTAAATATGAGGAGTGAAGGAAATAAAGCCTGAGTGCGATAGTGGGCGGTGCAGACTCGATGGACTGAATGGCCTCCTCCTGCACTGTAGGGATTCTATGATTCTATGAAATATAAATCCCTTAAAACTCCCATTGGTTTTTTCACACTTGATGAAGGTTGTCCCCCATAAGGAATAGTCTGCTGACATTATCTAGTTTCAATATATGAAGAACGGCCCCTTGCATTGCATCTAATGTCTGTTGGAACTTCTTCCCAGTTCAACAAGTACCTTTTATATGAATATTGGGTTTTGCGACTGAGTGGTTATGTTCCTGGACTATAAATCCAGAGGCTTGGACCAATAACCCAGAGACATATCCCACCATGACAGCTGAGGAATTTAAATCTAGTTACTAAATAATACTAGAATATTCATACCTTGTTAATTTTTTTATTCATTCATGGGACATGGGCATCGCTAGCTGGCCAGCATTAATTGCCTATCGCTAGTTGCCCAAGGGCAGTTGAGAGTCAACACATTGTTGTGGCCCTGAAGTCACACGTAGGCCAGACCGGGGAAGGATGGCAGATTTCCTTCCCTGAAGGACATTAGTGAACCAGGTGAGTTTTTCCAACAATCGACAATAGTTTCACGGTCATCTGTAGATTTTTCATTCCAGATTTTTTTAAACCTGAATTCAAATTCCACCAGTTGTCGCGGTGGGATTCAAACCCGGGTCCCCAGAACATTAGCTGAGGTTCTGGATTAGTAGTCTAGCGATAATACCACGAGGCCATTGCCTCCCCCGAGCATGACCATGAAACTATCAGATTGTCATAAAAACCTATCTGGTTTATTCCTATCTTTCAGGGTAGGAAGTCCGCCATTGTTACTGGTCTGGCCTACATGTGACTCCAGATCCACAGCAATGTGGTTGACTCTTAACTGTCCTGTAAAAATGCCTAGCAAGCCACCAGTTGTATCAAACTGCTGCAAGAAAAAATGAATAAAACCAACCAGACCACCCACCATCGACCTAGACACTGGAGATAACAAAAGCACACCCAGTCCAGTCGGTCCTGCAAAGTCTTCTTTGTGAACATCTGTGAACTTGTGTCGAGCTGGCAGAGCTGCTCACTGACCAGCCGTACTCATTGAATCATACCCTTAATCCACACTCCGGGGCTCCTACATCGCCATCTCAGAGTATGATATGCCCCACTAGTGGGACAGACCCACAACAGCTTATGGCATAGTGGTGTACCATCAGAAGGTCCTGGGAGTCCTCAACACCTACTCCAGACCCTGTGAAGTCTTATTGCATCAGGTCATATATGGGCAGGAAATCCCTGTTGATTTCTGGATGTGGCGGGGGAGGGGCGGGGGTTGATGGAGGAGGGTGGGGTGAGGGGGAGGAGGGTGGGGTGAAGGGGTGGAGGGGAGGGGGGAATGAAGGGGAAATGGGAAGTTTTTGCTTACGCTATTGACTGATCTGGTAAAGTCCAAAAGGATATATGTGCCAGAATGGACACGTGGTAGGTAGTGAGAAAACCAATGTGATCAAGAAACCTCGTCCTCAGCACCCACCCATTGGAGGTTCATCTGTTCATAACAGTATGGGTAGGAGTGAACACCACACAGTCCTTGTGGAGATGAAGTACCATCTTCAAACTGAGAATGTGTTACCGCTGTGCTAAATGGAATAGATTCAGGATAGATCTAACTTCAAAACTGGGCAAGCATGAGGTGTTGTGGGCCACCATCAATAGCAGAATTATACTCCACCACAATCTGTAAAGTTATATCACTCACTGCACCTTCACCATTGGAACAACCCTAGTTTAGTGAGACTTGTAGGTGAGCACGTCAGGAGCAGCAACAACTGTACCTGATAATGAGATACCAACCTGGTGAAGTGAAAGCACAGTACCACATGCATGCTAAACAGTGAAAGCAGCGTGCAGTAGGTGGGGCTGAGAAATCCTGACACCAAAGGATCAGGTCAAAGCTCTGCAGTCCTGCCATTTCCACTGTTCATGGTGGTGGATAATCAAACAATAATCAGGAAGCAGAGTCTCTATGAATATTCCCATCCTCAACAATGGCAGAATCCAACATGTGAGGGCAAGAGGCAAGATTGAGGTGCTTCTTCCCATCTTCAGTTACCTACTGATTTGATGATGCAGTTACACATTCTACGAGTGCTGTTAATTGGGTGGACATGTTAAGTCTGAGATCGCTTTCAACTTCAGCTTTTGCAATGTATTTATGGAGCATGTGGATTGTTCATTTTCCTTTCTTTAAGCAACACATCACAAATGTATTAATTCATACCTACGACATTGGCTAGTAACATTTATTTATCAGAAGTGCTAAATTGATGATCCATCTTGGCCTCCTCTTAAGGTCCCTAACATCACAGAAACCAGCATTTAACCAATTCCATTCATTCCATGTGATAACATGGAATGGTTAAAGGCACTGGACACAGCAAGGACCATGGACTCCAACAACATTCCTGCTATTCTGCTGAAGACTTGTGCTCAAGAACTAACCAAGCTGTTCCAGTGCAGCTACAACACTGGCATCTACCTGGCAATGTAGAAAATTGACCTGTAGGTGTGTCCTGTACACACAAAAAACCGAGATAATCGAATCTGACCAGTACCAGCCTAAGAGTCTCAACTATTAGCAAAATGATGGAAGGTATCATTGCCAGTGACATATTCAACAGTAATCTGCTCACTCATGTTCAGTTTGGGATCTTCCACAGCCTCTTGGCTCCAGACTTCATGACAGACTTGGTCCAAACGTGGAAAAAGGAGCTGAAATCCAGAGGTGAGATATTAGTGACTATCCTTGATATCAAGGCAGTGTTTGATTAAGTGTGATATCCATTGACGTTGTAAAGCCAAACTCAATAGGAATCAGAGGTAAGCTTTCCACTCATTGGAGTCATACCTAGCATAAAGGAAGATGGTTGTGGTTGTCATCTCAGCTCCAGGACGTTGCTACAGAGATAAAATGCTCAATACCATTTGTAATTCTTAATGAAACAGTCCATGTCCGCATGCAGCAAAGCTGGACAACATTCAGGCTTTAAATATCTTCAGAGTACATGATATGATTCTAAACTCTTCTATATTCAGTGTGCTAACAGTGAGGATGCAGCATGAGTTCATCTGTACCTAAGGGGCATCATTATATACTCAGTTACTCATGCTTGGTGTGCTTTTATTCAGAGACATGACACTGTACCGCAGGGAAAGGCAATCTGTTTTGTGCACAGAAATGCAAATTTTTAAAAATACATAAATGTATGAAAACTATATGAATTAAATTGAACTATATTTCTCAAAATCTCAATCTAACACTCAATGGATACTAGTTCACTGCAGAAATATTGACCTTTTCTCACTTCAGATGTGGTAGCGCAGAAGTCGAAGGAACAAGAAATGGATGTGTTCCTGGATAAAGTTTAATGATGCTTCTATGAGCACTTTGGGTTAACATTGCATACTGGAGCCTAATTGGAGTGTTTGCAGGTCACTGCACTGACCATTCTGGCACTGAATCATACAGAGCCAGAAGGCCTTGATCAGTTCTGCTTTCTATGTGCTGGGGTTGCTGCTTTAAACTAGGCTTCAGCAAGCCTGTAAGATGGAGGCGAATAAATTCAACCAGGCCTCTTGTTCCTGGTCGCTAATCAGTGAGCTTTGCTGAAATATTATGTGTGAAAGTCAGGTGAGTACAAGATCAGGAGGATAGCCAGAGCTGAAAATCCTGTCAGTACACATTGGGAAAACTTACCCCTTTTTTTCAGATGTGTTGTGTGATTTTGGAAACCTACATGGACTGCAAAACCAGTCAGGTTGGCTTTGGGCTTAATATGAAATTCTGGGTATGCAGCACCTAATTTTCTCACCATTTAAGTGGATGGACGAAAATCAGAGCTATTGGTCTGTGCATTCCCAACAAATACTGTTCCACTCTGAAAGAACCCATGTCTTAATCAAAGCATAGCAGCTCCTACAATGCAGCAATCCCTCAGTTATGCTCAATTTTGGAGTGAAAATTGAGACTTCAGTATTCTCACCGGAATTTTCCTGTCCTGCCCGCCATGGGAATCATAGTGGGCTGGGGGTGGGGTGGGGGGGGGGGGGGGGGGGGGGGGAAGGAAGGCGAACAATGCAAAGGTCCATTGACCTCGGGCGGGATTTTCCAGTTTTGGGGTGAGTGCGGCTAGAAAATCCCACCCAATGTCTTAGAAACACGAGTGCTTCCATTTAAGCCAAGCTGGATTGAAAGCGGTGATGGGCAACCTAGGCTAGTGAGTGGGCCATGTGATTGAAATCAGGTTTGTTCACTAACCATGACCCTGTGAATAAGATTAAATATGGTTAATGCGTACCAAATATTTCATAAGTTATAGAAAATGCTTAATCATTTATATATAGAACTGCCATCAATTTCAAATGGTAAAAACAAAAGAAGTATTTACAATTTGGGCACACCTCTCTCAATGTTGCGAGCAATCAGCATGCACATCACTTCAGTTGCCCTTGCTTTGCGTGTGTATCATTTCAGCCATACTAGTGGGAAAAAAAACTACACGGACAGAAATCAGTGGAATGTGGCAACCCTGCCTGGGCAATGATTAACCACATGTCTTGTGGGCCGCACTCAGAACCAGCATGTGCCACATGTGGCCCCTGGGATGCAGGTTGCCAACCACTGATTTACAGCATCATAACCAACTGGGTGCTACTTAATACTCAGCTGAGAGAAGACTTTCTGGATCAGTGGTCCTGGTTGGCCTGAAGTACTGTCTCTCTTTGATGTAAATGCAGATCAGTCAGTAAAATATATCACTTGTGCAGCTGAAGAGCAAAAACACGAATGCAAAATGTTGATCTGAGTGAGGCAAAAATAAATATTTGCTATCCACCCTTCCTTTCCTTCAGGACACTAATACCGGAGTGAGCAAAGTCACAATTACAAAAATTCAGCACTGATAATACTAATGATGTGGAGATGTCGGTGTTGGACTGGGGTGGGCACAGTAAGAAGTCTAGCAACACCAGGTTAAAGTCCAACAGGTTTATTTGGAATCATGAGCTTTCAGAGCGCTGCTTCTTCATCAGGTAAGCCAAATCATCAGATGACTCACCTGAGGATGGGGCAGCGCTCTGAAAGCTCATGATTCCAAATAAACCTGTTGGGCTTTAACTTGGTGTTGTGAGACTTCTTGCTGATAATACTAACAATCTGATCACAAGACTGCTATGGAACAAACAATTTTCAGTGATCCTTCTATCCAAAAAGGACATGAAGAAAATATGGGCTGGATTATAGCTGCCTTGGAGACGGGAATGCAAAATCTGACCGTTCAATCCAAAAGCAACACTCAAACGGTTTTATTGCATTATTATTAATCAGAACAGGACATGTTTTGTACAAAACCCTCACAGCAGGATATATGGACTATAATGTCCAGAGTTTCCATTCAACTGAATCTATAGAGTTTCCTGACATCCCTGTTACGCACAATATTTGAAACCGTTTCATCCTAAAATGAACAGTCCGAGATGTTGCCAGTAGTAGTCTAGATCAGGAGACTGGCTTCGGAGAAAGTTGTGGTGTCAAACCTCAGACTTCATCATTTCTTAATCATAAAACCTTTTCCATCTTGCTGAACAATGGAGATATTATAATACATGTTAGAATAAAGTGGGATGCTAACTATTTGACCTCTGGACTGGGACAGATTCTGCCCTCTTCACTTCCGCAAGTGTCACTCCATAGAGATTAGGAACAGAGATTTTGGATGTTTATTTTTCTCCCTGATCCAGGACACAAGATCAATTGCAGTTTTTATGATCCCATTAAGGGCCATTAACGTTTAAAGATAATCCAGACGCCCAGCCATTAACTGACAAAGCTACGCCATGAGATTTTATGTTTTTAAACAAAAAGAAACTTTCGTGTGTATGTAAAGAGAAATTAAGCAAAGCAAGCACCACCAACGTAACACTGTAGCTTATGAAGATTTATGTTATAAACTCAGTTCCACTTTTTGCTTCCTCCCCCAAGAGTTCCCTTATCTTATTAAATCTCAAACATTCAGTCACTTTTCCTGTGAACAATCTCAAGGGTGTGCTACAGTACTCAGGCATTTACTTGAATTCACCTTATTACCCCACCTATTCCTCAGAGATAAGATTCTATGAGTGTCCTTCTGTTAAGTCTGAGACTACCAGGGAGGTAGCTCCAAAGAAGTCACACGGAAAGGCAAGTCACAGGAACAATAGAGTTTATTGAAGAACTGTACTCCTCGCACTCCAGCCCTCGAGTGGCTGTAGGGGTGGTTTCCTGGGCAGGTCACCCAGGCCCCAGGTCACCTGACCCGTCCTCTTAAAGGGGCTACGCCCTGCATACATAACACCTTCCATGAGCTTTTGCCTTCTCTACCCTCCACTTTGCCTCTACTGACTACATGACTATGGAGATCTCAGCTCTTTGTTCTTGTTGCTGGCAGATCCAACAGCCTCCCCACAACCCCTAACTGTTGAAAAGCTAACTGTTGACATCTTTCTGCCAAAGGCTCAATGAGGAGCACTGTAGATTTCTTCCACTAACTGCAAGCCAGAGCAAATTTTCCAACTGCCTTTCCCTCACAAAATCCAAAGTGAACTGTCTGCTTCTGCTGGCAAGCAGACATAGATAAATTAAACAAAATAACCTCATAAGCAAAATCCATTCTAAATCACTCTTCATGGTAATGTGGCATGCATTAGGATGATTCAATCAGAAATTAAAACAAATTATTTTATCTTCAACATAACTCTTTGATCCTGTAAGCCACATGAATAATTTATATTGCTAATGGAGCTTACGAACATATGAAAATACAAATTAGGAAAAGGAATTGACCATTTGACCCTCCAAACCTACTCCGACATTGAGTAAGATCATGGCTGATCTAATTTTAACCTGCCTACCCCTGATAATCTTTCACCCCCTTGCTTATCAAGAATCTATCTATCTGTGTCTTAAAACTTTTCAAAGCTTCTGCCTTTTGAGGAAGAGAGTTCCAAAGACTCAAGATCCTATGAGAGTAAAAATTCTACTTATCTTTGCCTTAGATGGGTGACTTCTTACCTTTAAACAGTGACCCCTAGTTTTAGGTGCTCCGACAAGAGGAAACATCCTTTCCACAACCACTCTGTGAAGTCCCCTCAGGACATTCTATGTTTCAATTAAGTCACCTCTTACACTTCTAAACTCCAGCAACTTTACGACTCTTTTCCCCAGAATTGCAAGCTATTAACTTCTTTTATTGAGATAACAACAGACATCCTACCTCTACCCAGAGGTCTAGAAATAGGTCATCCATCGCTTAAGTCTCCTCTCAATTATCACATCTGACCTTGTAAGATAAACACAGGTTAATTGAACCTAGGCTTGATGGAATTGCATTCACTTGAGATGCCGACCAATTTCTTAATCAGATGCCCCCATTTTCTTACAGTTAAAACTTGAATTCCTAAAACTAAAAGTTATATGCTAAAACACGCAAATTATGAACTAGATATTCATAGCAAAATTCATTTTTTTCCCCCAGCAAACCAGCTAACATCGCATAGACTGACGATAAGGTGTAGAACCTGCCCATTACATTTACCTGCAAAACATAACAGGAGTTTTCTATAACAATAAGAACAATGTGCTCTATTGTAGAAAAGATAGGAACAGCTTACCATCAGTTATCTTCAACCCATGGGTTTGGGTCTCAGCTAATTCTTGAAATCCAGGGCAATAACTGTGAAGAAAGCTCTGTTCTTTGTGGGAAAGTAGCACAAATATATTGAGGTTACTTCTGTAATTCTGTATGGAACCAAATATATTATGGTATTATCAGCAGACATAAAGTAGACAGTTGGATATTTTTGCTCTGCATGGAAAATTGAAGAGAAATTATTTTTACAAAATTTAATGATCAATCATTGATCATCACATTTACAGACAAATAAAATTATTGCATCGTTTTCAACCCTCCAGCTATTTCTGAGTCAATGGGCAAATACCAAAGTAACTAATATCTTTCAAAATTCCCCAGTTTCTTGAAAGGTTCCAGCAGATTGGAAAACCATAGATATGACATCTCTTTTTTTCCAAAAAGGAGGGAGACAGAAAGCAGGAAACTATTGGTCAGTTAGTCTAACATCATTCATTGGACAAATGCTGGAATTCATTAGTGAGGAAGTAATAGGACACAAAGGGTCTCACTTTCAAATCAGGGTCTGAAACCTGAAGTCCAAATAATTTCCCCTCATACGTGAGTCAGCATGCAGATACAGCAAGTAATTAGGAAGGCAAATTGAATGTTGATTTTTATTGCAAGGCAGAAGGAATATAAGAATAGGGAAGTCTTTTGCTACACCTGTACAGGGCATCGGTGAGACCCCATCCAGAGAATTGTGTACAGTTTTGGCTTCCTTATTTAAGGAGGGCTAAACTTGCATTGCAAGCATTTCAGAGAAGGTTTGCCATTGGGATTAATAGATTGGCTTCTGAGCCTCGGTTCAGAAGTATAGACCTGTACACACTGGACTTTAGAAGAATGAGTGGCAATTTTATTGAAATAAATATTCATAGATCATAGAAACCCCACATTGCAGAAGGAGGCCATTCGGCCCATTGAGTCTGCACTGACAACAATTCCATCCCAGGCTCTATCCCTGCAACTCCACACAGTTACCTGACTAATCCTTTTAACCTACACATCCCGAGACACTAAGGGGCAATTTAGCATGGCCAATGCACCTAACCCGCACATCTTTGGACTGTGGGAGGAAACCGGAGCACCCGGAGGAAACCCTGCAGACACAGGGAGAATGTGCAAACTCCACACAGACAGTGATCCAAGCCGGGAATCGAACCTGGGTCCCTGGCACTGTGAGGCAGCAGTGCTAACCACTGTGCCACCGTGCTGCCCTTATTCTGATAGGGGGGGGGTCCCCTCGTTGTGGAATCTAGACCTAGAGAGCATAGTTTCTGAATTAGGGATATCCAATTTAAAATGGCGATGAGCAGGAGAGTTGTTAATCTTTGGAATTCTAAACCTTAGCTGTCGAGGCCGAATCATTGATTCTAATCAATGCCGAGATGGATAGATTTTTGCACTATAGATGAGGCAAGGGTTATGGGGCAACAACAGAAAATGGTGGAAAATCTCAGCAGGTCTGACAGCATCTGTGGGGAGAGAATAGAGCCGATGTTTCAAGTCGAAATGTTGGCTCTATTCTCTCTCCACAGATGCTGCCAGACCTGCTGAGATTTTCCACCATGTTCTGTTTTTGTTTCAGGTTCCAGCATCTGCAGTATTTTGCTTTTATCCAAGGATTATGGGTAACTGGTAGGAAAAAATGGTGTTGAGGCCAAGATCAGGATCAGCCATGAACTGATTGAAAGGTGGACCATAATTGAGGGACCATACGGCTTACTTCTGCTCCTCTTTCTGTGTTCCTGTAACAGTGACATTTGAGACAAAACATTATCTGCCAGACTTTAATTAGTCTTTTACCTTTGATTCCAGATGAATTAGGCCCACCTTCGTCCTGGAGAATTGTAACGATTCACTTTCCTCTTCAGTAAATAGGATTCTTAACATAATATTGTGTGTGTGTGTAGTTAAATCATTCAGAACTGGTTTTATCTGAACACCCGGGGAAGAACACAGGTCAAAACTGTGAATACGCACTGGGGACGATTTTCAGCCTGCGTTAACTGTCAGTGAGAATGGCGATGCAGGCACAAAATAGGGAGAGAATCGAGAAACACGATTCTCGCCGGCGAGATTGCGTTTTGCAGGCCTCTTGCCGGTGGCATAACGAGAATTCCGCCACAGAAGGTCAGAAAGCTCACTTAAATGCATTAGCATCTTATTAGTGACACCTCCCGCCAGGACTTCCTCCTTTCTGATAGTTCCAGTTTGCGGGAGCCAGTTTGTCTGCACTTCCTCTATTTTCATTGATTACAAGGGGTCTGTGCAATGAGGTGAGAGCTTCCACAAGCTGGATGAAGAATTCGTTTGTTCTTGTAACTGCTGGTGGTAGCTCCCAGAACAAAGGAAAAGCCCTGTGGTTATGTAACAGCCGCCCTTTTTGTCTCAGCAGAAAATCTACCTTTAAAAATTGCAGTAAGGATAAAGTTTTGAGCATACCACAACAGATTTATTTTCATGTCGTCACCAACCCAACACATGCTAAAAGTAGTAGGGAAAACACTAGAATCATATAGAACATAGAACATAGAACATTACAGCGCAGTACAGGCCCTTCAGCCCTCGATGTTGCGCCGACCAGTGGAACCAATCTAAAGCCCCTCTAATCTACACTATTCCAATATCATCCATATGTTTATCCAATAACCATTTGAATGCTCTTAATGTTGACGAGTCCACTACTGCTGCAGGCAGGGCATTCCACGCCCTTACTACTCTCTGAGTAAAGAACCTACCTCTAACATCTGTCCTATCATAGGATCATAGAATCCCTACAGTGCAGAAGGAGGCTATTTGGCCCATCGAGTCTGCACAGACCACAATCCCATCCAGGCCCTATTCCCGTAACCCCACACATTTACCCTGCTGATCCCCCTGACACTAGGGTCAATTTAGCATGGCCAATCAAATCTTTGGTCTAGAATCTAATGCAAGGATGTGATAGCTGGACACTTGGAAAATAATATAAGCATTAGGCAGAATCAACATGCATTTATGAAAGGATAATCATGTTTGAAAAACCTATTGGTGTTTTTGGGGATGTAACTAATAAAATAGATAAGGGGAAACCATTGGATGGGGTGTATTTCAATTTTCAGAAGGCTTTCGATAGGGTCCCACACAGGAGGTTAGGAAGCAAATTTAAAGCACATGCGATTTGGTGTAATATATTCACTTGGATTGAGAATTGGTTAATGGACAGAAAATAGAAAGTGGAAATAAATGGGCCACTCTCAGTTTGGCAGGCTGTATCTAGTAGGATTCTGCAAGAATCAGTGCTTGGGCCCCAGCTGTTCACAATTTATATCAATGATTTGAATGTGAGGCCCAAATGTCATATTTCCAAATTTGCTGATGACACAAAACCGGGTAGGAATTTAAGTTGGGACGAGGATACAAGGAGACTTCAAGGGGAATTTGACAGGCTAATTGAGTGGGCACGAACTTGGCAGATGGAAAATGATGTGGAAAATGTGACGTTATCCAGTTTTCTGGGAAAAACGGAAAGGCAGAGTTATTTCTTTAATAGTGAGAGATTGGGAAGTGTTGATGTCCAAAGGGACCTGGGTGTCCTTGTTCATAAATCACTGAAAGCTAACATGCAGCAAGCAATTAGAAAGGCAAGTTGTATGTTGGCCTTAACTGAAAGGGGATTTGAGTACAAGAGTAAAGATGTCTTGCTGCAATTGTATAGGACTTTGGTGAGACCGCACCTGGAGTAATGTGCAAAACTTTGGTCTCCTTATCAAAGGGAGGATATATTTGCCACAGAGGCAGTGCGATGGAAGTTTGCCAGACTGATCCTTAGGATAGTGGGCTAGTCCTATGAGGGGAGACTGTGGAGATTGGGCCTATATTCTCTCGAGTTTAGAAGAATGAGAGATAATCTCATTATAATAAACAAAATTCTTGCAAGACTTGGCAGGGTAGATGCAGGAAAAGTGTTTCCCTTGGATTGGGGGATCTAGAAACAGGAAATAAGAGGTAGACAATTTAGGACTGAGATGAGGAGAAATTTCTTCACTCAGAGGGTGATGAATCTTGGAATTCCCTACCCCAGAGGGATGCAGAGCCTCAGTCATTGAGTATATACAAGATTAGAGACATAGGGCTGAATTATATGGCCCTGTCATGGAGGAGGTGTGGCTGAAAAATGTGGTGAGCCATTCAAAAGTCCATTGTCTTTGACGGAGAGGGGAAGCCTGCCAGTGGAAAATTCCACCCATAATCTGGAATTCATTGCTTTTTTTGACAATTTTGCCTTGTTCAAACAAACATTAAGGGCAGAATTCTCCCAAAAAAATTCTAAGTGTCAAATTCACCTGAAAACTGGAGTAATTCATGCTAGTTTTTTCAGTGGGGGTTCAGAGAAGAATCTCCCACACTCTGTGCACTGCAGAGGCCACCAGCGTGAATATCATTAAATTTCAGGGGACGGGGCCTACTCCCACTGAAGAGGCTGAAATCAGAGTGCTGAGTGGGCCTCTGCGCATGTGTTGATCAGCCAGTAGCGAGATTGGCACATGTTCAGTGGCCCCGCACTGATGGCCACCCGATTGCTGGCCAGTCCCGCGACCCCCGCAATGGCGGCTCCCCGCCACCCCCCCCCCCCCCCCACGGCCTGATTGTTGGCCCTCTGACTATTGCCGGACTCGGCCCTAACCCCCTCCCTCCCGCCCCGGCCAGGTCTCCAGCACCCCCCACCGATTCCCCCCCAACAATTACCCCAAACCCACCCCCGCAGTGCTGAACCCCCCAGCAGGCTGACCCCACCCCCAGCCTGTCCTGGCTGCCTGCCTTCCTCCCTCCCCCACCGATCGATCCCTAGGTCCTACCCCCATAGGCCCTGCCCTCTTGGCATTGCCCCATGCCTGATGTGCATTGCCAAGGTGCCCCTGAGTCATTGGCACTTTGCCCCTTGGGCAGTGCCAGTGGGCACTGGTTGGCACTATCAGGGTGCCCATGCCCAGGGCCCACCCCCTCCCCGCCACCCAACTCTCTGGGGCCCCCAGTTGCTCCCCCTTCACTCCAGGGAGGTCGGGCCACAAGTTCCCCGAAAGTGGGAGCAATAGTAATCCCCGCTGGAGTGAACCACTCTGGCGGGAGGTGGGGGGAGACAATACACATCTTTTTAACCTGTGTTTAATGCTCCCTCCACCCACATTGTCTGTACCTTTAAGACCTGGTTGGCTGTAGGGATTCACATTCTAATCAGTATTCTGTAACTTGATTTTGTGTCTGTTTGCACTGTTTGAGAGCACATTTCCACTCCATCTGACGAAGGAGCAGTGCTCCGAAAGCTAATGGTATTTGCTACCAAATAAACCTGTTGGACTTTAACCTGATGTTGTGAGACTTCTTACTGAAGAATACAGCAGAGGACACTATACTGACCCAGTTACACCTTGACCACAATACTTATAGCAGGAGTTTCTGTGAACCGATTCTGAGCAGGAACCCTGAGTGTTGCGCTCTTCTACTGACTGGCTAAAACTGTCTAATTTAGCTTGTTACATTCCTAGTCTGAATGCTTCAACTATTCAGTGTCTTTGTCAATGGAAGTCCCAATGAAGTGTAAATTAGCTTCCTGATGGAAATCTATTTTGATATTAAAGGCTTGACATCATTTTTAAGTAATTGAAACACAGATAAAATTAGAAACAAACTCTGTGGCAAAGACGGATGCAAAGTAAAAAGTTTATTTATTAGTCACAAGTAAGGCTTACATTAACACTGCAATGAAGTTACTGTGAAACTCCCCTAGTCGCCACAGACCAGCGCCTGTTCGGGTCAACGCGCCTAACCAGTACGTCTTTCAGATTGTGGGAGGTAAACCAGAGCACCCGGAGAAAACACATACGCAGACACGGGGAGTACATGCAAACTCCACACAGACAGTGACCCAAGCTGGGAATCGACCCCAGGTCCCTGGCACTGTGAAGCAGCAGCGCTAACTACTGTGCTACCGTGCCACCCACAAAGATTGCATTGAGTTGAGTTGAGTTGGGCAGAATTGTGTTTTCTTTTGAAGAGTGGCGCGGCAGATGGGAATAACTGGGCGGGGGGGGGGGGAGGCAGCCCCAAGGACTGCCTCCCCCGCTGTATCTTTAGCCACTCAGTCTAAGAAAGGTGAAGGGGTGGGTTCCATGATGTTCCGCTGTTTGAGGCCGCCCCACCAGCAACTTCAGTTTTTAAAAGGTCGGGGCACTCTTTCTAAAGTGCCCGGGCAGTCCCAGGGCTCATGCCAGGGGATATTGTCAGGATACTGCTCAGACATGACCCTCTCCCCGCCCTCCGGGGGCTGTACTCACCTATGGGCCTTCGGTGGGTTCCGCTCGCCAGGTGTATGTCGTAGGGGGCCTGCGTGATTCACGTCAGCATGCCCTCACGGTGATGTGAATGGGCAATCCAATGGGGGTGGACTATCAGGCATAAAGGCCTGATAATGATAGTTAAATCCGGGGATCTCAACTTTCAAAGTTGGGATTCCCGTTACATCATTGGCAGGGACAAGCGATTGGAAAAATCCCACCGGCGCACATCGTGTTTTCAGCCTCTCGCCAGATTTCGCACCCTCACCGTCACCACCTGAGGCAAATGGGAGTGCAAAATCCCAGTCACTATTGTGGAAAATTAGACATCAGGACATTTAGAGTATTATCCACACAGGATCCTAATTGGATCCTGCTAAATGACAAGGATGCGAAAATAATAAGCAAGCGGGAAAAAACTTATTATGACTCTGACCTTTTGAAAGCGAACTCAGAACAGGATCAGCTTGCCCAGTTTGTTTAGGCATTGCTATCCTTGGGTGAAAATGGGCCTAACTCTTGTGATCTTTTTGTAGATCAAGTGCTGATACAGATGCAGCGTGTTTGTGGCCAATGTGTTCCCTACTCTCACCTGCCCATTCTCATTATGTCACTTTTCCAGATATTATAGGACTGAAAGAATTGCACTTCTAATTTAGCAGAAGCTAAAATCACTAATGTCCATGTGGTATAGAGGTCATGGGGTGCCTGTCAATCACTGCAGTCTGTAATGCCAGACCGCCTTGCCAGGCTGAATGAGTAAATAAACAGAACCTTTGCTGTTCTTGAACAATCCTCAGCTTTACTGTGCTTTGTGAAGTATGCAAAGATATAAAAGCCGTTAAACTGTTAGCTCTGTGCAACGCAAGTATAATTCTCCAGAATAAAGTATGCAATGCTCAGCGACTTGAAAAACAAACCATGAGGGAGATTTTGAGCCCGCACTCTCTGACCGCGGGAATGGCGGCACGCGCTCACAATCCGGAAAGCGTGATTCGCGCCGGTGAGTTTCCAAGCTCCAATCCTGGCCCCTCACTGATGAAGTGGCGTGAAACGCGCTGGACTGCAGAAAGCTAATTTTAATACATTAACATGTCATTAGCAAGCACTCTCTCTGGGACTTTCCCCTCAACCCCCCTCACCGGGTCAGCTTAGAGGCTGGGGGATTACGGGCGTTTGGTGTCACTGAGACCAGGTGCTGCATCCTGCTGGAGTGGACAGGGACCAGGGTGGAGATGTGGCTATAGTGACAGAGTGGAGGGTATGAGAGAAGGTGTTGAGGCTCCGGATGAGTGTGCTGCCTTTGGGTGGTAGTCCCAGAGGAATCGAGAGAGGACAAATGTGAGGTAATGCATTTTGGAAGGTCTAATACAGATAGGAAATATACAGTAAATGGCAGAACCCTGAAGAGTATTGATAGTCAAAGGGATCTGGGTGTACAGGTACACAGGTCACTGAAAGTGGCAATGCAGGTGGAGAAGGTAGTCAAGAAGGCATACGGCATGCTTGCCTTCATTGGCCGGGGTATTGAATTTAAAAATTGGCAAGTCATGTTGCAGCTTTATTGAATCTTAATTAGGCCGCACTTGGAATATAGTGTTCAATTCTGGTCGCCACACTACCAGAAGGATGTGGAAGCTTTGAAGAGGGTACAGAAAAGGTTTACCAGGATGTTGCCTGGTATGAAGGGCATTAGCTATGAGGAGAGGTTGGAGAAATTTGGTTTGTTCTCACTGGAACGACGGAGGTTGAGGGGCGACCTGATAGACGTCTATAAAATTATGAGAGGCAGGGACAGAGTGGATAGTCAGAAGCTTTTTTCCCAGGGTGGAAGAGTCAATTACTAGGGGGCATAGGTTTAAGGTGCGAAGGGCAATGTTTAAAAGAGATGTACGAGGCAGATTTTTTACACAGAGAGTGGTGGGTGCCTGGAACTTGTTGCCGGGGGAAGTAGTGGAAGCGGATATGGTCGTAACTTTTAAGGGGCGTCTTGACAAGTACATGAATAGGATGGGAATAGAGGGATATGGTCCCTGGAAGGGTAGGGGGTTTTAGTTCAGTCGGGCAGCACGGTCGGTGCAGGCTTGGAGGGCCTGTTCCTGTGCTGTAATTTTCTTTGTTCTTTGTTGGAGGATCAGAACTCACTCACGAACCCTTATAGCTCACTGTGGTTTTCTGTTCTTTACAGTGCATGGTCTGGAGGATCATGGAACCTGTTGAGTTTGCGATTCTAATTATTTCCATAGAGCTGCGGCAGAGACACCGACGTGCTGCGGCACCTGGCCTGAACCAGCGCCCTGCGGAGGAGGGGGAGGCAGGGCCTGTCGCTGTTCCAGGAGCAGAGGCATAGGAAGCGGCTGAGGATATTCCGATGTTGGTCATCATACCTGCAGATCGGGAGAAGGCTGCATCGGTTCAGGGGACGGTGGACTACGTCTGCCAGAGCTGGCACCACATGGAACAGGGGGCACCCACTGCCTGCGGCTCTTAAACTCAAACCCGCACTGGGGTGGCATGGTGGCACACTGGTTAGCACTGCTTCCTCACAGCACCAGGGACCTGTGTTCGAATCCTGTGTTGGATCACTGTCTGTGCGGAGTCTGCATGTTCTCCCCATGTCTGCGTGGGTTTCCTCCGGGTGCTCCGGTTTCTTCCCACAGTCTGAAAGACATGCTGATTAGGTACATTGGCCATGCTAAATTCTCCCTCAGTGTAACCCAAACAGGCACCAGAGTGTGGCGACTGGGGGATTTTCACAGTCTTTTCATTGCAGTGTTAATGTAAGCCTACTTGTGACACGAATAAATAAACTTTGAAGTTCTATGCGAGTGATCATTCCAGGGCAGCAGGGGCGACCTGTCTGGCAACTCAGAGTTGGCCACACGCAAATACATGCACAGGGTTACAGATGCCTTTTGTGTGAGGGCTCACAATATATCAACTTGGACTGGGACCAGGCAAGCCAAGACGCCAGGGCCATGCACCTCACCCACTTAGCAGGCTTGCCCCAGGTAAAGGGTTTATTTGACTGCACCCAGGTGGCTCCATGACACAATGCGGCGCCATTCATGAACCAATCACAATAGATTCCACTCCCTCAATGTGCAGCCTGTCTGTGACCACACGACATACTTCATGCTGGTGTGCGCCCGTTTCCCGGGGAGTGTCCATGACAGCTGCATCTTGAGGCACCCTCAGATCCCAGCTATCTTTGAGTGAGAGCAGCAGCTGGAGGGATGGCTCCTCAGGAACAAGGGGTACCTACCCACTCAGGAGATGGCTGATGATGCCAGCGTGGAAGCCCCAAACACCGGCGGAGACTCGTTTCAATGAGGCTCACACCGCAACACACGCACTACTTGAGCAGGCGATTGGCCTGCTGAAGATACCATTCAGGTGCCTGGACCAGTCAGGGCTGCCTGTCAATATAGCCCCTAGAGGGTCTCCCGCATCAGTGTAGTCTGCTGTGCTCTCTACAACTTGGCGCTGCAGAGCAGAGACCACCTGGAGGAGATGGAGGAGTGCCACATCGCCTCGGATGAGGAGGATGTCGAGGAGGGCAGTGAGGGTGATCACACAGAGGAGGTGGAAGAAGCCCAGGCATTGGTCAGGGCCTGACTGGGCTGATGTGCTAGGGATGGCCTCAAAGTGTCTCGCTTCAGGGACGAGCAGGACTAGGATTGACTCACTGAACCACCTTGGGGATTAACACCTCACCAGTTATATGGTGCCAGCAGTATGTCCCCATGCTGTTGCCAGACATCATGGACAGGGTGCTGAAGCCAATGGCAGGACTCTGCGGGAAAATGATGATGACTTGCGTTCTGGACAGAGCAATGCTCCTCTCACCCTCAGCGATCTGTCTGACTCCTGCCTGACAGAAGGCTTAAGGCATCCTGCCATCGAATGGGCTTATCATAGGGCTCAGAAATGCCGGATCTGCTCCTCCGCTCCACTCCACCCAGCCTCCTGGCGAAGATCCTCTCCAGAAAGTGCAGTGCTGCCTTCTTACCTGCATTCCCCTGCAGTTGTTGTGGAACAAGTGGTGGGGAACCGTTTATATGGAGCTCCCCAATGCTTGCAGCAGTAAAGTCATTGTCGGGTGGGCGAACCAGAGGGAGAGGCGTGGATCTCATGGGAATAAAAACTATTGCTAATGAGTCATAGGATACAGCCTGAAAACACACTGGCGCCATTGGTGGGAAACACTCCGTTGTTTGCTGGAACCAATACTGTGCCATTTTTTGGTAAGATTTTGCCCCATATCGTGCAGAGTCTTTAGAGTATGCAGGCGGCTGTTAAAGTCAAATACTCCATCCTCTGATCTCCTGGAATCAGATAGGTGTGCTGGTGGAGTTAGCTAGCACTTCTGTTTTATTTTCCCTGAGTTGTGTGGGCAACAGATGTTTGCTGATCAAGATCTCTGGCTGGGAACTCTGGTAGCAATAAACTTGCTCAATTAACTAGAGAGCTGCTATTTTCTGGCTTCAGTGCCAGAATTAATCACACAAAAAGCCCTGTGGTATTATCACGCATTGTACTGAATGTCCGAGAGCCAAAGTAAACACCAAAGATAGGAAGGAGGAGAATTTATAACGTGAACTGGGTTTTTGACTGCGAAGGACAGAGAGAAGCCCTGCACCTTCTAGAAGACAGAAACCTTGGTAAATTATACCATTGTCATGTGGGTAAATGAAGCTTCTGTCCGGTTTCTCCTCTATTTCTACTCCAGAGTTGGAGTCAGGTAAATAAGGAAGAAATTCACTCTTTACTGTTTGATAAGCTGGTGAAATTCTGCTGCTGGCAGTTGCTAAACTAGATATTGTAGTATGTTATTGTAACATTAAAGTCTGGTGTGTGAGAATTTTTGATCCATCTCATAATGTACCTGGAGTAAGGGAGGGGGTCCTTTGTTTAAAACCAGGAGAAATCTCTTCTAGTCTTGGCCACACTTGCGCAACCTGAATTCCATCTGCACACATCACTGTGCACATTTTAGCTCCCGCTCCAGACCTGAGCCCATCACTTCTTGTCGTTTGTTCCTGGTGGCCTCTCTTTCGTCCTTCTCTGCAGTCTCCTCCCTGTCCTCTTGTCCAGTCAGTTCACCTTTCTTTTCTCCCGTGTTAGTTAATTTTTAGGCTTTCCCTAATTCCTACTTTAGAACAAAGAACAATACAGCACAGGAACAGGCCCTTCGGCCCTCCAAGCCCACGCCGCTCCCTGGTCCAAACTAGACCATACTTTTGTATCCCTCCATTCCCACTCCGTTCATGTGGCTGTCTAGATAAGTCTTAAACGTTCCCAGTGTGTCCGCCTCCACCACCTTGCCCGGCAGCGCATTCCAGGCCCCCACCACCCTCTGTGTAAAATACGTCCCTCTGATATCCGTGTTAAACCTCCCCCCCTCACCTTGAACCTATGTAATTCATGACTACTCTTTGGCCTTTCTACTCTCCTGGCTGTAACTCCCAGGATTGTATTTCCCCCCCGGATAGATCCATAGATACCACCTGCATTTGTCGTGGCATTACCCTGTCCAATGTTAGGTTCTGCTCATCCAGCTCCATTGGCTCTGTTCACCTCAACCTTTTTAAGAAATTCTTAACCTTGCACTTAAATCCTTTATTGGCTGTGCCCCTCCCTATCCATGTGACTTATCCAGCTCTATAATTCCTCCATGCCATTAAAAGTTTAAAGTTTATTAGTATTGCAAGTAGGCTTAAATTTAACACTGCAATGAAGTTACTGTGAAAATCCCCTAGTTGCCACACTCCGGCGCCTGTTCGGGTACACTGAGAGAGAATTTAGCATGGCCAATGCACCTAACCAGCACATCTTTCGAACTGTGGGAGGAAACCGGAGCACCCGGCGGAAACCCACGCAGACACAGAGAGAACGTGCAGACTCCGCACAGACAGTGACCCAAGCCGGGAATCGAACCCGGGTCCCTGGCGCTGTGAGGCAGCACTGTGCCACCATGCGCGCTAGCTCTGACTTCTTGTGCAACCTCAGACTCCCTTTGCTCCCTTTGTCTTCAGCCATTAATCCCTACGCTCTGGAAGATACTTCCTAAACCCCCCTGCCTCTTTACCTCTCTCACTTCTCCTTTCGGCCCATCTTCTACTATCTTCATGTTAGATATGGTGCCTTTTTCGCCCTCTGACCACAGCTCTGCAAAGCACCTCTGGATGTTTTTTCTGTGTTAAAGATTCTATATAAATACAAATTGTTGTTCTAGCCATTCTTTTTGTTCAAGTTGTTACAACAATGCATGGCTACATAAGTTAAGGTCGGATGAATAGGGAGCCAGGATAGAGGAGTAACTATCCCCTGTTGAGGCACCAATTCTGGACTTAATAGCCTGCGAAATAGATGAAGCCGGCTAGCTTTAGGGTTCAGTGGCTCTTAAAAGCTTGTCTGGCTTCAGCAGCTTATTGAGCAGGGTATAAAAGGCCCCAATGAGATCTGATTTATATTGTCCTTTGTATGGTTTTGTCTGGTGTGGAAGTAGAACAGGGTTTATTAGGTGAATGAATGCGCAAGGCAAGTTACTTTGTGAATGGTTGAAAATCGTATGGGTTAATGCTTACCTCCTGATCAGAATATCTCCAGCCTGAGTTTGACATAAACAGGTCACATAGCGCCAACCTGCTATTTTTTTTCTCTCCTGTTAGAATTTATCTTGTTTTGCTATCTAATTGAGTACAAACTGTGCAGCCCCATACTAATTGCACGCCGTGTACAGAATTCCAGCACTGCGCTGGTACCTTGTCAGGTGGCCCACTGCTTTTCCTTTACAACTGTCAGCATGGGAGCTGCTGTTATTGTAGAGAAAAAAGGTTTTCCTGTTTTCATACCCTCTCTCTCCCACAGTGTGCGCTGAGTATCATCTGACAAGATTGATAGAAAGAATGCCGGGAATGTGCTACAAATGGTGGTCGGTGAAACCGCAAGATCTCAAGTGTGGAAGTGAGCTAACATCTGATCTCTTTAGTAAAAGCAGTTATTCTTTTGGCCAAGCCACATTTGTTGGCTTACGTCAAGCCAGCCAGCCCAGATCAAGGGGAAAAATATTTTGGCGCTTAGGCGGCAAAAAATGCGGCTGATGTTTTTAGAATCCAAAACACAGAGCAGCGAGTTTTGATGTGGTTCTCAAATAGCAGAGTTCATCCATCAAAGCAAATAAATGCAGACATTAAAGCAAACATAATCCCTCGGTTTACACGTGATGTCTAAAGGCTTTATAGTTATACTAATAAAATATTGTCAAGTACAACATCTTAATGCATTCTCCGACAGGAAGAGTGTCCAAAGTGGAGGAAAATCAAGAAAAAAAAAGATTATTTTAAATGCAGAGCAGAAGACCTCATCTGCTCTTAATAGGAAACAACCAGCTTGTGGTCCCTTGAGGTTTTAGCATAAAATAAATTGAGTGTTTGGGTCGAAAAGGAAATTGGAGCTTTTGGGACACCCTGATATTAAGCACAACATTAATGCCTTTTAACATAAAAACATCAAGACTAAGGAAGCAAGGAATTGCAATACTTTTCAAATTTGCCAATAAAAATTTTCGCAGGACTGCAACACAAATCTTCATGGCTATGTAGCACAATCCTAAGTAGCAGCAGCATGGATCAGGGCTGAACTCTGACCTAATTTAGTTACCAAACACTGAACTGCACACATCCGCCGATGGGAAACTTATTCAGACATGTCCTGTGCCTGCAATTGTTTTTTTCACTGAAGGAAGCTCACAAATTAGCCTCAGATGTCCTTCAACTAAACTACTGGAGGCTGGTTCTGTATAACCCTGAAGTGTGAAGCATTTCTGTGCTGAAGAAGCATCTTGCTTTGAAAAATTAGGTAGTCAAACTGTGTCTATGGTATGAACCATTAATAGAATGCACACCCAGGCCTTAAATCTGATTGCAACACTGGGAATGATTTACAGTGCACATCCGCTGGTTCATCTGTTGTAACTTAGGCCAAAGAGCCACAAAACTACCAGAAAAAAAGAGTAAATGGATTTCTGCATCCCAGAGTTTCTGCGATTCATCTGCTGCAGTTACAATTCGTAGATCCCTGTGGAATTTCACCTCCCAACTGTATATTCCTAATATGAGTGAAACACTTAGAAAGAACTTGCATTGCTATTGTGTTTTTCATGACATTAGGATGTCCAAAGTATTCCACAACCAGTTAAGTACTTTGGAACCATAGTCACTGCAAAATGTACAGTCATGTCAGCAGGCTCCCACAGCAACACCGAGGTCATGGCCAGATAATCAAGTTACCAAACACTAAACTGGACATATTCACCGAGCTACAATGGGAGACTTATTCGGGCATGTCCTCTGCCTGCACTTATTTTTCACTAAAGAAAGTAAACAAATCCCTCACAGCAGAATATCTCCCTAATGAGAAAGAGAAGGTGAAATTGGGCCTTGAAGCAAAGAGGTCCAATTTAAAGGGCTAACGTCTCTGCACCTACACAGTGCTGGAAAGATATCCAGTGGTATATTGTTTGTCTGGTGGCCATCTAAAACCGTCACTCGGCCCTTGATTGTGCTAAGTAGTTTACATCGAATGCATTTACAACTCTTATCAAATGTACTAGGTCTATGCTTAAAGTTAATTTATTAGTATCACAAGGAGGCTTACATTAAAATTACAATAACGTTTCCGTGAAAATCTCCGAGTCTCCACACTCCGGTGCCTGTTCGGAGGGAGAATTTAGCATGGCCAATGCACCTAACCAGCACGTTTTTTGGACTGTGAGAGGAAACCAGAGCACCGGGAGGAAACCCACACAGACACGAGGAGAACATGCAGACTCCATACAGACAGTGACCCAAGCCAGGTATCAAACCTGGGTCCCTGGCGCTGTGAGGCAGCAGTGCTAACCACTGTGTCACCGTGCTGCCCAATGTATGGCCTAACCAGCATTCATTAAAGCAACAGTTGAAGGATGACAAGAAGTTATGGGTATGGTTACACACTCCTTCAGTGTCTCAGCTTGGCTAACACCACTGAAACCCTCCTCTATGCCTTTGTTATCTCCAGACGTGATTATTCCAACGCTCACCTGACCAGACTCCCAGCTTCCACCCTCCATAATAGAACATAGAACATAGAACAGTACAGCACAGAACAGGCCCTTCGGCCCACGATGTTGTGCCGAGCTTTATCTGAAACCAAGATCAAGCTATCCCACTCCCTATCACCCTGGTGTGCTCCATGTGCCTATCCAATAACCGCTTAAATGTTCCTAACGTGTCTGACTCCACTATCACTGCAGGCAGTCCATTCCACACCCCAACCACTCTCTGAGTAAAGAACCTACCTCGGACATCCTTCCTATATCTCCCACCACGAACCCTATAGTTATGCCCCCTTGTAATAGCTCCATCCACCCGAGGAAATAGTCTTTGAACGTTCACTCTATCTATCCCCTTCATCATTTTATGAACCTCTATTAAGTCTCCCCTCAACCTCCTCCGCTCCAGAGAGAACAGCCCTAGCTCCCTCAACCTTTCCTCATAAGACCTACCCTCCAAACCAGGCAGCATCCTGGTAAATCTCCTCTGCACTCTTTCCAGCGCTTCCACATCCTTCTTATAGTGAGGTGACCAGAACTGCACACAATATTCCAAATGTGGTCTCACCAAGGTCCTGTACAGTTGCAGCATAACCCCACGGCTCTTAAACTCCAACCCCCTGTTAATAAAAGCTAACACACTATAGGCCTTCTTCACAGCTCTATCCACTTGAGTGGCAACCTTCAGAGATCTGTGGATATGGACCCCAAGATCTCTCTGTTCCTCCACAGTCTTCAGAACCCTACCTTTGACCCTGTAATCCACATTTAAATTTGTCCTACCAAAATGAATCACCTCACATTTATCAGGGTTAAACTCCATCTGCCATTTTTCAGCCCAGCTTTGCATCCTATCTATGTCTTTTTGCTGTCTACAACAGCCCTCCACCTCATCCACTACTCCACCAATCTTGATGTCATTAGCAAATTTACTAATCCACCCTTCAGTCCCCTCCTCTAGGTCATTAATAAAAATCAAAAATAGCAGAGGACCAAGCACTGATCCCTGTGGCACTCTGCTAGCAACCTGCCTCCAGTCCGAAAATTTTCCATCCACCACCATCCTCTGTCTTCGATCAGATAGCCAGTTATCTATCCAATCAGCCAACTTTCCCTCTATCCCACACCTCCTTACTTTCATCATAAGCCGACCATGGGGGACCTTATCAAAGGCCTTACTAAAATCCATGTATATGACATCAACTGCCCTACCTTCATCAACACACTTAGTTACCTCCTCAAAAAATTCTATCAAATTTGTGAGGCACGACTTGCCCTTCACGAATCCATGCTGACTATCCCGGATTAATCCGCATCTTTCTAAATGGTCATAAATCCCATCCCTAAGGACTTTTTCCATCAACTTACCAACCACCGAAGTAAGACTAACCGGCCTATAGTTACCAGGCTCATTTCTATTCCCTTTCTCAATCAGAGGAACAACATTCACCACTCTCCAGTCCTCTGGCACCATCCCCGTGGACAGTGAGGACCCAAAGATCAAAGCCAAAGGCTCTGCAATCTCATCCCTTGCCTCCCAAAGAATCCTAGGATATATTTCATCAGGCCCAGGGGACTTATCGACCTTCAGTTTATTCAAAATTGCCAGGACATCCTCCCTCCGAACATCTACTTCCTCCAGCCTTTTAGCTTGTAACACCTTCTCTTCCTCAAAAACATGGCCCCTCTCCTTGGTGAACACTGAAGAAAAATATTCATTCACCTCTCCTATCTCTACTGACTCCATACACAAGTTCCCACTACTGTCCTTGACCGGCCCTAACCTCACCCTGGTCATTCTTTTATTCCTCACATAAGAGCAAAAAGCCTTGGGGTTTTCCTTGATCCGACCCGCCAAGGAATTCTCATGCCCCCTCCTAGCTCTCCTAAGCCCCTTTTTCAGCTCATTCCTTGCTAACTTGTAACCCTCAATTGAGCCATCTGAACCTTGTTTCCTCATCCCTACATAAGCTTCCCTCTTCCTTTTTGCAAGACATTCCACCTCTTTTGTGAACCATGGTTCCCTCACTCGGCCATTTCCTCCCTGCCTGACAGGGACATACCTTTCAAGGACATACAGTATTTGTTCCTTGAAAAAGTTCCACTTTTCATTAGTGCCTTTCCCTGACAGTTTCTGTTCCCATCTTATGCCCCCTAATTCTTGCCTAATCGCATCATAATTACCTCTCCCCCAATTATAAACCTTGCCCTGCCATATGGCCCTATCCCTCTCCATTGCAATAACAAAAGACACCGAATTGTGGTCACTATCTCCAAAGTGCTCTCCCACAACCAAATCTAACACTTGGCCCGGTTCATTTCCCAGTACCAAATCCAATGTGGCCCCACCTCTTGTCGGCCTATCCACATATTGTGTCAGGAAACCCTCCTGCACACACTGCACAAAAACTGCCCCATCCGAACTATTCGACCTACAAAGGTTCCAATCAATATTTGAAAAGTTAAAGTCCCCCATGACAACTACCCTGTGACCCCCACAACTATCCATAATCTGCTTAGCAATTTCTTCCTCCACATCTCTATTACTATTTGGGGGCCTATAGTAAACTCCTAACAACGTGACCGCTCCTTTCCTATTTCTAACCTCAGCCCATATTACCTCAGTGTGCAGATCCCCCTCGAAGTGCCTTTCCGCAGCCGTTAAACTATCCTTGATTAACAATGCTACTCCTCCACCTCTTTTACCAGCTTCCCTACACTTACTGAAACATCTATACCCCGGAACGTCCAACAACCATTCCTGTCCTTGTTCTACCCATGTCTCCATAATGGCCACAACATCGTAGTCCCAAGTACCAATCCACGCCCCAAGTTCATCTACCTTGTTCCGGATGCTCCTTGCATTGAAGTAGACACACTTCAACCCACTTTCCTGTCGACTGGTACCCACCCTTGACCTGAAACTCTGCTGTCTGTATCCTAACTCGCACCAAGTTCTGTTCATTCATCAACCCTGTGTTTGCTGAGCCACACTAACTCCTCCTCCAGCATTGGCTCCACTTAAGAATTTTCATCCTTGTTCTCAAACTCCTTTGTGGTAATCGCCTCCAAATCTCTATAACCTCCTCCAGTCCCGAAACCCTCCAAGATAGGATGCTTGTCTAATTTTGGCCTCTTGTGCATCCCCAATTGGTGTGCTAGATCCCAAGGGTCCACGGAGCACCACCAACCCCTCAGAAAAGAGAGGCATCCACCCCCCACCACTCAAACCATGGGTCCCCTCCCCGCCCAACACACCACGCAGGAGTGTCGGTGACCCAACCCGGATCCTCCTCCGCCCTCCCAAGCCTCTCAAGCCTCTTTCCCCTCAGAGGGGTCAAGGGCATGGGTCCAGTGGCCATTTGCCACTCTGCCGCTGCCAGGCTGCAGAGAGAGTGTTCCTGAACGGTCCTGGGGTTTGAGTGGGCTCGGACTGGGGGTAAGGTGTTGGCCTCACCCCTCTCCCCTGGGATGGGTGTCTCTCTAACTGACGCTGCCAATACCAGTGGGAAACACTCTTATCCTGAAAACGGGAGAATTTGGCCCTACCTGTTTCCTTTCCTTTAAAACATTCCTTCAACCCTACTTCTCAGCTGCTCTAAGATCCCCTTCTCTGGCTCAGTTCAAATGCCATTCTGTCATGTTCAAATGTCAAATGCTCCTATGAAGTGTTTTCAGACATTTTACAATGGTAAAGGTGCTATATAAATGGTACTATTGAAAACATTTGGCGTTGCTGTGAGGACCAAACCTCCTCAAATTTAAAACACTGGGTCATTGCCCACCGTTCCTGCTAAGTTGCAAGATTTCACGACACCCACACAAAATTTAAAGGTACTCCACACTGAGAATACAGGCTGCACATAACTATAGTAGACGGGTCTGTCACATTAACAGCGTTAATGTGGGACCTAATCTTCGGGTCAGTGTGGTATTGGCCAGAGACACGTTAAGACCTCAGATGGAGGTAGTCCAATGCGTGTACCCTTCAGTGTACATTTGTATATAATTGCAAGTAGTTAATGAAGTCTTGCTGTTAACAGACATGTTCTGTCACCAACACAATTCCAACATGATGGCAGCTGCGGACCAAAAGCTCTCATTCTCACTGAAATGCAGAAAGAGTAAGAAAAAATACATCGTCAATGGATTCTGAACTGAAAGAAGCTCCTGACTGAAGCTGAGAGAATTTGCCAGGGAAAGCTCCAGAGAGAAGAGCTTGGAAGCTCAGGGCAGAAGCTTTACTGCAGCAGAAGACACAACACAACCTCCCTTGGAAATCCAGCTCCAGCACACAGAGTTCACAGCCAGCAAGGGTGGGTTTAATCCCGGCCATTTCCCAGCTGCAGCATGCCCTGATTTTACTAATTTAGTCAGAAGCACCGTTTGAACGAAACCCATCATTAGTCCCGATTCTCCGACTCCCAGCCTCAACACGTGGCCTCCGAGTTGTACAGAAAAAAACAAATGAATAATTAACCTACTCAATTCTCAGGAACCTTGTGACTGTCCAAACAGCAGATTTGCAGTTCATTCAGCCATTGTTGAAAATTTTTCTTCTGAAAGCCGTCATCACCAAAACTGCCACGGTTAGGATATCCATTACAACCCCCCGTTCCCCAACCGCACCTTCACAGCATAAATCTTGTCCTATTTTCCTTAGTCTTCAGCTCTGACGAAGGGTCATCCAGACTCAAAACGTTGGCTCTATTTTCTCTCTCTCACCACAGATGCTGTCAAACCTACTGATGCGCTATCAATAAGGCGAAAGACTACCTATGTGCCAATATAGGTGTAGGCTTTTATTCACAACAGAATCAGGAGCAGATCCCAACAAATAACCAACCTGGACTGAACAAGGGGGAGGAGACAGCCACCTTTATACTAGGTGCCGAGGGGAGGAACCAAACTGGAAGGGGATGTGTCCAGGTATGACAAACACACACAACGGTGGTCCATATAGGACAAAGGCACAACTGAGGTCCACCACACCTACTGAGATTTTCCAGCATTTTCTGTTTTCGTGTCAGATTCCAGCATCCCCAGTATTTTGCCTTTATCTTTGGATATCCATTGTTGTGCAGTGAGTGGCGACGCTGTCTTGGAGGCCTATGAGTTTATAAAGCTGCATCCACACTTTTAAGGTCTCCAACATAGAGCACAATTCCACACTTTCAACTCCAGTGGGACTCACCCAAGGCCCAGACTAGTCACAACATTTGGAGGAAAAGATTTTTAAGAATCAGCATTGCTTCAGGCTTAAATAAAAAAACTCTGAAGCAGAACAAGTAAGCGCGCTTCTTTACTCAATCAGGCCAATTGCAGATGGCATAATTGCATGGCAGGCTATTGAAGATTCATCCACCAAATTTGAGGAGGTTTAAAATCCTTTTAACGTTTATTTCAACTTAAGATCCAACAAAATATTAGAAAGAGCTAAATTGAATCAGAGAGTCCAGCTGCCTGGAGATCTTTTCAATTCCTTCATCAGTGATCTTTCCAGGATGGCAGAGGGGTGTGAATTTAGAGATTTAGGGTGGGATTTTCTTGCCACGCTCGCCCCGAGACCGGACAATCCTCCTTGAGGTCAACGCAGCTTTGCATGGTCCGTGTCCCGCCCACTATGATTCCCATTTCAGGAATCCCGGTTCCGGCTTTAAAGTCTGAGCTCATCAGAGACAGAATAGTGGTGGATGTTGAAGACAATTCACTCTCCAACCTCCTTCAAGCTAAAGATGATCTTACCCTCGACAAGACAATCCAGCTGGTTAGACCGCCTGAGCTTCGTGGACAACACAGGACAGTCACAAGCGGAAACAATACAACATGGGGCAGAAGCCAATCTTCAGCACAGCTTATCATGACCGAGCAGTCATGAGTCCCAATGGTTAAAATGATAATTAACTCTGGTGAGGCACAGAGAAAGTGATATTTCGAAGGCAGCTTGGGGAGGAGAATGTGGTGAAAATGTGGGGCAAATGCTGTGGCAGTGCAAAAATAGAAAAGCAGAATCGAAATCCAGCTGAAAAAAAAGCTGTTCCCTGGGATGTAATGACAATTGGCCCCATGAATCCAAACGGACACAATTTCAATGGATTTTGATAGCTGCGTCAAATATTATTTTGCAGAAAACCAACTCCTCCTGCAAAGTTGATGTGGTACAGTGGCTGGCATGTGTAAAGACACTTCATGTCAGTCTGCACTTGGGTGGTCAGCTGTGCTACACACATGTGATGTTCTACATGACATCTGATCCTGGGTTTGCAGCTGACATTCTGGTTGCCACACTGAGTTTTCCACAGTCGAATGTTTGACCTTTTATGCTCAGTCTGGTTTAAATCGAAATGAATGGGTCTTATTATTTAAAGTTCATTTCCCTGACCTGGATTCACGCAACATTCCTACTATTGACCTCAGCACTAATACCACACTCGCATTAGCGTGAGTGTGAAATTGATGTCTGCAGGGGCAGTGTGTGGGGATTTATTAATACAGTAAAGTATTTTGAAAGGAGACAACATGGTACAGCAGACAAAAACTGGGATATTGAGTGACAGTGAAGGTCACCTATCGATTGTTCAGTGCTGTCAGTGAAAAGATATTCTGACATTTGCAGCCTGAAGCACATGAAGTCACAGCACACAAATCTCCCTTACTTTACAATCGCAGAATGCTGATTTAGACTTCCATGTTGTCTGACTGTTGAAGGACATTTTTCTTCTGACTCTGAGTTACGGCGCGCTTGTACTGCAGAACTGCTGGAAGAGATTTAGCGGGATGCTGCATCTGTTCATCCCCTAAAATCCCCCCCCCCCCCCCCCCCCGCCCCCGCCATTCACGCGACTGGATCCTCACCTGTGACAGGAGACCACCGATTACAAATTTTCAGTTTGTTGAAATCACGATTAAATTTTCTGCAAGTGCCCCTTCTCTTGTTTTAAAATTGCTGACTTTTGCCAGCCGGCAGAGTTTTTTTTACCTGATCCAGGAACAGGAAAAATGGTGGCCACTGGTGTCCAGCTTCTGTTGACTGTTGCCAGCGCTGTCAGACTGAGGGAGGGCTGCACTGTTGGAGATGCCGTCTTTCTGATGGGGTGTAAAACCCCTGTCTGCCTTGAGAGATGGATGTAAAAGATCCCCATGACACAATTTCAAAAGAAGAGCAAATGTGTTCGCTCAACCAACGTCAGCGGGGCAGATTATTTAATGATTTGTTGTTTGTGGGAGCTTGCGGCTCAGTTTCCTTTGTTGCAACAGTGACAGCACTTCCTAAACTCTCCATTGTCTGTCAATTGCGTCAGAGTGTCTGAGAATGAGAGAGGTGCTATCTAAATGCAAATCTTTCTTTGTCCTTCTGGTAAGATGGAGAGGGCCACATCTTGAAAGAGCACTCAGTTCAGCATTAGACAACACTTTGAGGGAAATTTCAAACAAACTGCATGTTCAGCTAAGAGAAAGTAATTCTTTGCTTTTAAGTATGGTGCACTTGTGTCAAAATAGTAGCATTCACAAAGAATGGCTGGACAAATACATAAGTCACTAATTCATTTGCCAGTTAGCCTTGAGAACATTTCCTCCAGCAAGAATTCACTTCTGCTGTATTCTATGTAGTTCCATTTAAACAATTGGACACAGTAGCTAAGCAGCAGATGAGGCTCAGGGATTAAAATACTACAGGCCTTAAACAGAAGTCTGTAAGTGTGGTTTGCATTCACCTAGCCCAGATGTAGGATTGTCAACTGTGAATAAATATATTCTGGCAGGTTTTATCATGTCCTTGTTAAACACTACCGCCGCACAGACGGTGACATGGGTGTAAAACATCTCACCGGCGAGATCACCTTTTCCAGTTCTCCCTGCCCGCCTGCCCCCCACCAGTGACGTAATGAAGTTCCCACCCAAGAAGGTCAGGAAGCTAATTTCAATACATTGAAATCTAATGAGCCGGCTTTCCCACCCTATCGTCCCCCCACATTAGGAATTCCGTCACATCGGTGAGGTTTACAATTGCTTTTTGAAAACGGGAGCTAGGTGAAGGGAACCTAGTTGGGGTTGCACAGGTAAGTATAGCACCCGTCAGGAGAAGGACATGCCCGGGTAATACCCTGGCATTATCCCCTGACACTGCCCTGGCATTACTCTGGCATTGTCCCCTGGCACTGGCCCCTGGCGTTTCCCTAGTTCTGCCCTCTGGCACCCTGGCACACCTGATGAAGGAGCAGCGCTCTGAAAGCTTGTGCTACCAAATAAACCTGTTGGACTTTAACCTGGTGTTGTGAGACTTCTTACTGTGTTTACCCCAGTCCAATGCCGGCACCTCCACATCATGACTGCCCCGAGAGCCAGGGGATAGTGCTGGGGAGAGGCTTGTCCGGGGAGCTCCCTTGGGGGGAATTCCCTTTATCGGTTGAGGGGGGGGTGGTTCCCCTTTTGCATGTTGTTTAGCGGGGGGGATGCTCTTGTGTGTGTCGGGGGAGGGGTTCCCCATGTCCATTGAGGGTGAAGGTCCCCTTTGTTGCCTATCAGTGATTGTGGCACCCTACAATTCTTGGCTAGTGTTTTTTTTCCAGTCCCGCACCGCCAGTGTGACGGCCTGGGCCGTATCTCCAGATCTTTTCCGCGCAGAATGCTTATCTATGAGTTGCACGCCAGTTTTCTCACCTCAGCCAGCGCTCTGTGTGAGAATGGAAAATTCCACCCTACCTCCCTATGCCAATTGAAAAGCAAAAGACTCACTATCTGATTGGATGATGTTTGGCTATCAGCCGAACAGCTTTTTTCCCCGTTTTCAGTTTTAATCATCTGGCAAAGGGAAATGTTCAAAGAAAATGACAAAAAACATCTGGCCTGACGATTTTCCTCCAGGTTTGCACACTGCAGGATCCTTGAGATTGGTCTTCGATCCATGCAGACTCCAGGCCAGTCCTGGAGGGTTGGCACCCTCCCCACATGCCTGGAACCTGTTGTGGTTTAAATTCAACACCACGTCCTGTTAATTTTGCTGGAAGGAAATATAAAATGCTCCATGGGAAGAAAGTCTTCGAGTCAAACTGTTCTTTGATTTTAAGATCAAGTACTACTCACTCTCCTCTGTCAAAACTGTCCACCTCTCGAGGGTCATGTGGAGACCAAAGGCAGCCCAAGGTTTCTGTTCTCCACTAGCGACCGTATCACATCATAATAGAAACAAAATGCTGCAGATGCTGGAAATCTGAAATATAAACAGAAAGTGCTGGGAATACTCAGCACAAGAGGCAGCATCTGTGGAGAGGGGAACAAAGGCTGGCATTTACCCCCCCCCCCCCACCCCAAACAGTGGCATGAAGTCCGGCTGCATAGGCACCATTGGCTGCCGGTGGGATCTTCTGGTCCCTCTGAAGTCAATGGTCACTTGCATTGCTCATCGTCCCCTACACCCCCTTCAAAGCCATCGCCACCACCCCCCCTGCCACCTCCACAGGCATCACCACCCCCCTCCCCAATCCATCGCCAACCCCCTTTGCAGGCAATGGCCCCCCCCCCCCCCCCAATGCACATAAGGGGAACCCCCAGTGGGGCTCCCCAGAGGACCCACCCATGGCATAGGTTGGCACTGTTGGGGCAGTACCAATCAGTGTCTGGAGGCAATTTCAGGGCATTGCCCAGACATGTCCCTCTCCCCCCAGGGCTCTTGCTGCCTTGGCATCGCCAGTGGGCTCCCTTTGACTGAATCCTGTCCTTACAGCTGTTGTAAACCTCACTGACATGACGTCATGTCGGTCAGGTATAAATATTCAATTATGGGGGGATCACTTAGATGTTTCGATTAAGTGTGAAAGGCATCAGAAACAAATCGGCTGGGTAGTTCTAAACAGCAGCTACTACTCTGCCTCCAACCAAGTTTCCACAGCGCTTCTGGCGAGGATACAGCAGTAAAGTGGGAGCATCTCCAGGAGAACTTCCTGGCCAGCGCCTGTGTAGCCTTTAGGCTTTAAGCCATTCTGGTTAGACAATGGCCAATGACCGTGTGACCGAAACTGGCTTTCGATATTGAGATCCATTATTATCCCAAGACCCAGAAGAGACCAGGGCAGACTGCTGAAGAACCCTGACAAGACAACAACTGCAGAGAAAGGTTGTGCTATCTTCGCCTTTAAAAGGATCATCAGTCCTTGGCCAGTCTGAAAAAGCTGCAGGTGATGAGCAGCCAAGGTGCTTAACCCGTATCCAGTTTCAAAGGAACCACAAGCCTGCCATGTTGGAGATCGGAAATCATACGCAATAGGAGACAGATGGTGGTCTTTCACACTTTACTGGTGGATAACTGGTCTCCTCAGCTTTTCTTCATTGAGCTGCAAATCTGTAGACATAGGCCAGGATTTCCCAGCCCTACCATGACAGGATCTGTCACAGGGGATGTGGCGGGCCAGCCAAAGGTTCTTTGACTTTCAGCAGGACCATAAGATTCTGGTGGTTGACAGGGATGGAAAATCCTTGCCATAGAGTCTAGCAGCCCACTGACCCTGTGTTTTGAGAATGCTTCAAAAGAAGGCAAGTCTGAATTCCATTGGCATGTCCATTTCAGAACAGCCAGTCCATGGCTATTCAATTCAAAATTTTCTGGAAGCTTGCATACATAAACACCAGTTGTTGATGGCGCTTGGCCAGCCAAAGTGACCAATTGATATCTTGCTGTGGCTCACTGAGTCCATTAAATATCAGATTTGAAGTTTGCTACGAGTTGAATTAGATAATTAGCTGAACACGAACAAAAAATTGCAGGACAGTGGAGAAAAGGCATGGAAGTGGATCAAGCTGAATTGTTCTTGCAGCGAGCTGGCACGGGATATGATGGGCCGAGTGGCCTCCTCCTGTGCGGTAACCATTTCTAACTTTTCACAAAGGCAGTAACTTCCTTATCGGAAAGAAACCGGCTGGGAAGTTCCAAAGAGCCGCTACTACTCTGCCTCCAACCGAGTTTCCACAGCGCTTCTGGCGAGGATACAGCAGTAAAGTGGGAGCATCTCCAGGAGAACTTGCTGGCCAGCGCCTGTGTAGCCTGTTCAGGCTGACCCTTCATAGTCAACTGAATTAAACATCATTGCTCACTCTTTTAAGTTTTCACATCTCGAAAGTAAGATTTTTAAATCTAATTTTTATTCCCTTTCCAAAGGTGAGTTAATTAATCACGGACCAAACTATATTTTTTCAGTGGAATTACACACAAAATCACCAGGGAAAATCAAACTAGGGCAGGTCTGTGGTTTTAGTTGGACTGATTTACATGAAACTACACGAATTGTCAGGAGCTCTTTAGCAAGCAAACAGCCCTGAGAGCATAAGTCAGCAGATGGTCTGCTTCTGGTGTTAACATTCCCTCCTTTCTAATGTGTGTGATCCCATTACATCTCTGTATCTGTTACCCAGGTTACTGCTAAGTTGCTGTGAAAGGCAGGGCAATGAGTAACCTGTCGCACATGCAGCCAAGCAGCAACATTTTCCTGTTCACTGAACTTCTCATCCCATCGGTGCTGGTGCATAAATACAAAACTAATAGCTCCTGAAAATGATTGCAGCTGACCCAGGAATAGAGAGAGAGGGAGAGAGAGAGAGTGACTAAACACAGGCCCATTGAACCTGACATCTGTATCGTATAATTCGATGAGGCGGCTGGCAAAATTTGCCCTTGCTTGGAAAACAAGCTACATCAGGTAGTTTCCAAAGCATTTACATTCAAACAGTGTGGCTGCAAACAGTTGTATCAGCAAGTTTAGCTTCAGTAATCCTACATGCAACAACAGCTGCGTGCTGGCACTTGGCAAAAGGGGAGTTTTTAGAAATCAGCCCTCTGCGTCTTAAGCTTTTGGCGTTTGTGAGTGATCTACTTTGTTATTTGAGGTACGTAATTAAAGGGGATGTTTCGAGCTAACCGTCAAAATTATACCTTCCAGCAAAATTAAGGAGGATCAGTAAGTGTAACTCAAGCAGAAAGAGAGAAAGAGGAGCAACTGGCCTTTCCCTCGCTCCCCCTCCCCGCCCCAGGTTTGTACTAACATAAAAATCTATTTGATCCACTTACCCTTGCTCACCATCTCTCTCTCATTAATACTGAAAAAGAGGTTGTGTTGTGCACGTGCAGTGTATCTGTAGGTTAGAGCTGAGCACAGGTCCGCAGGCCAACTGAATCACACAGGGTCAGTTCGGACAAACCTGCCAATGTGGTTACGTTTTTGCTTGAGCTGCATTTTAACACAGTTTAATTGTTAGTCATCCAGTGTGAAGAGTGAGTAGGTCACAGGACCGCCTGCTGGGTGTGCTTTTCTGCGGGCTTTGCAAGATATGCCACTAATAAGTGCAGGATGTGTCGTTACGTAAAGCAAGTTATCTTTGACTGCTTGCCCATGTTCACATCTTTGTCACGTGTCCGTGGAGCCTCAGAGACGTTAGGATGCGATATCTGCCATTTCTTTGGTTACCTTCTGTGAACAATGGGCATCACAGAGAACAGACAGGCTATTTTTCTTTATGGGGGAGGTGTTTAGCTACAAATAACTAAAAACCCTGAACTCCACAGCCTAGGAGACTAGTCTTTTTGAAGAGCAGTCACTGTTGTAATGTAGGGAAACGCAGCTGCCGATTTCACTCACCTGATGAAGGGGCAGCACTCCGAAAGCTCGTGCTACCAAATAAACCTGTTGGACTTTAACCTGGTGTTGTGAGACTTCTTACTGTGCCCACCCCAGTCCAACGCCGACATCTCCACATCATGATTTGTGTACAGTGAGGTCCCAAAGCAGCAATGAGATAAATGACTGAATAGTTTTTATTGGTGTTTGTTGAGAGATAATTATTGGCCCGGATACAGGGAAAATTCCTCAGCCCTTCTCATAATAGGGGTGGCACGGTGGCACAGTGGTCAGCACTGCTACCTCACAGTCTGCACTTCCTCCCTGTGTCTGCGTGGGTTTCCTCCGGGCGCTCCGGTTTCCTCCCACAGTCTGAAAGACGTGCTGATTAGGCACATTGGCCATGCTAAATTCTCCCTCGGTGTACCCAAACAGGCCTCAGTTCGACTGGGGGATTTTCACAGTGTTAATGTAAGTTTACTTGTGATGAATAAATAAACTTTACTTTACTTTTAGCATGATTGGTTCTTTTTCCTCTCCCTGATGGAGCAGACAAAGGCTTTGGTTTAATGTTCAAGGATTGCATTGGAGGCAGTACAGAAAGGTTGACTAGATTGGCCCCTGGGGTGAGAGTGTTCTCCTATGAGTGACACGGTGGCACAGTGGTTAGCACTGCTGCCTCACAGTGCCAGAGTCCCGGATTCAATTCTGGCCTCGGGTCACTGTGCAGAGTTTGCACGTTCTTCCTATATCTGTGTGGGTTTCCTTCGGGTCCTCCGGTTTCCTCCCACACACCAAAGATGTGCAGGTTAAATTGATTGGCCATGCTAAATTGTCCCTTAGTGTCAGGGGGAATAGCAGGGTTAATACGTGCGGCTATGGGGATAGGGCCTGGGTGGGATTGTTATCAGTGCAGGCTCGATAGGCTGAATGGCCTCTGTTGCACTGTCGGGATCCTATGATTCTATGATGAGAGGCTGAGTAAATTTTGGGTCCATATTCTCTGAAGTTTAGAAGAGTAAGAGGTGGTCTGGCTGAAATATCAAGGGTTCTGAAGGAGCTTGACAGTGTAGATACTGAGAGGCTGTATCCTTTGGCTGGGGAATCCAGAACATAGAGGAGCACAGTCTCAGGCTGATCATTTAAGACTGAGATGAGAATCTTCTTCACTCAAAGGGTTGGAAATTTCCAACTCAGAGGGTTGTGGATGCTTCACCTTTGTTTATATTTAAGGTTTTTGGTCTCTCAGGGAATCAAGAGATATAGGGAGAAGGCGGTAAAGTGGAGTTGAAGCCCAGAATCAGTTATGAACACACTGAATGGCGGAGCAGACTTGACGGGCCATATGGTTTACTTTGCTCCTATCTCTGGCGTTCTTGCATGTCCCATCTGAAAGATTGCACCTCTGAGAGTGCAGCAGCATCCCAAATCACTGAAGTGTTGGTTTAGGCAATGCACTCAAGGTGCAGTCACGAGGGCAAAGTAATAGGGAGAGGCACTTGAATAAGACAAATAATACTAGGTTCTCCTGATAGTTGATTGAATTTACCCTGTGAACAACTGAAACATCCAGATTAAGCCCAAGTTTGATCTTCCTGGTTAACTTTGCGTTATCAGGTTTCTGCTGCAGCTACGCTAACAGCATTGCAATTTGCCTTGTTGCCATTTGATTGGGGTGCAGGATGGGCGAATCATCCAGGTTTTAAGCTTTAATCACTATCTCATTATCCAGGGAAGCTTAATGGAAGTGCACAGATGTGGATATAAGTGAGGGCTGGAGTGGGCTCAGCTGTGATGGTGTCTGGATCAAATAGCTTGCTAGCATCTCTTGTCAAAGCTTTCCCATTACCACAGGCCAATTGGATGAGATAATGGAGGCGACTGCAGAACTATACCATTATATTAATGCATTCATGAGAGGAGCGGAGAAAACTCAGTCAATTATTCGTGCCCTGTCCAATGGTTGTCATGGTGGTCCTGCCCAATCAGGGCAATTTACCCATCTTGGTGCATTGCTCAGAAAATTAAAAAGAAGATAATCTCCGGGCAGCACCCTGGTGTCCACTTTTGTTTGGGTATTCACAGAATTCGGAGACTGATGCTGATAATACATAAGGGTCGGGATTTTCCGGTCGTTCACGCCCTGCCGCTGCCACTAGTGAGGGTGGAGAATTTGGCGCTCAGTCAAATTTCCATCCACTGCAGCAGGAGCAGAAAATCCCACTGGTGTAAAAAGCCGGATAATTTTGCCCAAGGTCTAAGTTTGTACCGAGGAGCTGATACTGTATCATGCTAGTTTCAAACTCACGGCGAGACAGAAGAATGAATATTCTATTGGGACAGGGGTGTAGATTAAACCAGTTTGTTTACTTCAGCGTTTATAATCCCCACTGGGTACATCCAGCCTGATATGAGATAAGAGACATCAGGTGAGGCAGGAAAAGAGGTGTTGAGCATGGATATGGCAATCAGTTAAGCGTCCAAACCTTGTTTTAGACCAAAACAATCCATGGTTATCCGTCTCATTTGTAATTTGGTACGTAACCCCATTACCTCCCTCCAAAATGGTCTTGCTGTCCTCTGCATTGTGGAGTATTTCGTATCATCAGTTTATTCCGATTCACAACTAATAAGAGTTTGCAAGAGAGAGGTGACAGAGGGAGAGAAACTAAACACATACCCTGACAGCTCAAATCATTTACTTCAAAATTATTCTTTTGAGACATTGAATTTTCGCAGTTCTCGATGCTTTGGATTTTGTACTTGTTGTGCTTACAAAGCTTGAAATTAATTAGCTAATAAAGGATTAATTAGTCTGCTTTTAAAAACCTGAGCAGAACAGTTCTCAAGATGTGCTGATGGGAGCTTCCTTTCGTCCTGGATGAATGAGAGCTTACTGGTATAAATAAGGCAGTCATGCTGGGTCATAAAACTAATTGTGTTCCTTGGTGGTGAAAATTCTCAATTTCCAAATGCAAGCGCTGCTGAATGATAGATGAATGTTAGAAATGCAGCACCTTCATCTCTGTCAGTGGATATTTATTCTTACTGTGCCTGTAAATTATTAATTTTCTATCTAGGCAATCAGTATTAAGGTTCTGATGTGCATTGTGACATTTTTAGTCACACTTATGTTTAACTGACTGTGAATAAAGGTCACTTGGTTACTCCCTGCTGTTTTTAAGGCCCTTTCCTAATTAATTCTCAACACGACTTCTACATGTGATTATCAGTTGCATCCAAGAACTGCAATTAATTGCACTCTCTGCCTCTGATTCGTTTCATCCAGCTGCATGAATGATTTACATTCAGTTGTTTAATGCTGATGAAAATTAAAGACCGTACTAAAAACGGAAAGATGCTTTTTGTGTGTGTGCTTGAGTGTGTGCATAAGTATGTGTGAGTGTGTGTGTGAGTATGTATGTGTGTATATGTGTGTGTGTGTGAGTGTGCATGTGTGGATATGAGTGGGCATGTGTATGTGTGTGCGTGTGTATGCATGTGTGTCTGTACATGCGTGTATATGTTTATGTATGTGTGCTTTTGAGTGTGTGTGTTTGTGTGTATGTGATTGTGTGTGAGAGTGTGTGTGTGTATGTGCTTGCATGTGTATCTGAGTGTATATGGCAAACTCCATTAATTGATTTTAAAACATTTCAAACAAGCCATTCCCCAAATACTTGCTTTCAATGTTATGTTGTAATCAATTTAATTTTGTTTTGACCATTTTAATCTGTGTGTGTGTTTGTGTGTGTGTGTATGTGCGTGCGTGTGTGCGTGCATGTGTGTGTTCTTTGCGTGTGCATTGGTATATTTCTTCATTCATGGGATGTGGGCATCGCTGGTTAGGCCAGCATTTATTGTCCATCCCTAGTTGCCCTTGAGAAGGTGGTGGTGAGTTGCCTTCTTGAACTGCTGCAGTCCGTGAGGTATAGGTACATCCACTGTGCTGTTAGAAGAGGAGTTACAGGATTTTGATCCAGCAACAGTGAAGGAATAACAATATATTTCCAGGTCAGGATGGTGAGTGGTTTGGAGTGGAAATTCAGTGTGGTGGTGTTTTCTTGTATCTGTTGTCCTTGTTCTTCTAGGTAGTAGTGGTGGTAGGTTTGGAAGATATTGTATAAGGAGCCTTGGTGAGTTCCTACAGTGTATCTTGTGGATGATACACACTGCTGCTACTGTATTTGTGGTGGAGGGAGTGAATATTTGTGGATGGGGTGCAAATCAAGCGGCTGGATGATATCAAGCTTCTTGAGTGTTATTGGAGCTTCACTCATCCAGGCAAATGGAGAGTTTTCTATCACGCTCCTGATCTGTGCCTTGTAAATGGTGGACAGGCCTTGGGGACTCAGGAGGTGAGTTACTCATTGCAGGATTCCCAGTCTCTGACTAGCTTTTATAGCCACAGTATTTATATGGCTGGTCCAATTCAGTTTCTGGTCAATGGTAACCCCCAGAATGTCGGTAATGGGAGAATCAGCGATGGTAATACCACTGAATGGCAAGGGGCAATGGTTAGATTCTCTCTTGTTGGAAATGGTCATTGCCTGGCAGTTGTGTGATATGAATGTAACTAGCCACTTGTCAGCTCACACGTGGATATTGCCCAAGTCTTCCTGCATTTGGATAAAGACTCCTTCATTATCTGAGGAGTCGCAAATGCTGCTGAACATTGTGCAATCAGCAGCGAACATCCTCACCTCCAACCTTATGATGGAAGGAAGATTGTTGATGAAACAGCTGAAGATGGTTAGGCCTAGTGCACTACCCTGATTTAAAAATGATAAGACATGTTACCAAGCCTTTCCCCAAATAGATGTTTTTCAATGTAGTGTAGTATGACATGTGGTAATTGGTTTCATTTGTTTTTACATTCTCCTTTAAGGCTATGGGTTGGTTTTTATGGGTGTGTTGGCACTGCACCAACCAGAAACATGTCTGCCCTGTAGCAACAATACACTGGGGGAAGCCTGAACTGGTTTCGAGTGCGCCTTGCATCTGGGAGGAAGTCCCGTGCTGGAGGGCCATTGGTCAATGTGATTGGCCGATAGCTCTGAAGTCCCAGCAGTCCCAGCAGTGAATGGTGACCAGTGTTGGGATGACCAACATTCCAGGAAGAAGAAGAGTGATGGATTGCCAGTTTCAGGTAAGTCAGGGATTGTTGGTCGGGCATGCCTGGCAGATCCCAGTAATGGTGGGAAAAGGAGTGTGGGATCAAATTTCAGAGGCCAGAGAGGAGGGGTAAAGGAGGAGTTACAATCCTGGGAAGGTATTCCCAATAGGCACATGGGACAATCCCTCCTCCAAAGGAGGTGCCCACCCCATCCTGCACAACAGCAAACTATGCAGTGAAAGTTATTGGGTTGCTCGCATAGCCCCTGCCTTCCACAGCTGAACGGAAAATTGCAGCAGAGGCAGAACGAGGCCCTGAAGTGGCCATTAAGGGTGGACAGGCTGCCTGACACTTTGCATGTTCACTGTAATATGGGAGACAGGTGGGCAGGAGGATGGCAAGAAGGCCAGCTGTTTTATTTTATGACACCCATCTCACCCCCACCTTCAAATATGCTGGCAGGAGTCCATAACGTTCACCCCCATGTGCCAGAGCAGTTGGTAATATTGGAATGTGTAGCATTGCTATATTCTCTCTCAACCCCAAACTAGTAACTGCAAATCACAGTATGGGCAGTAAATAGTTCTGATAGCTGGTCCCTTTAAGGAGCATACATTGGGAGGATCATGTGACCTGATCGCCCAATGGGGAACGAGAGCAGGGATCTTGGTGCAGAGCGTGGGCTTTTGCAGCCAGAGTGGATTCTGGAACTGGAGGTGAGAACATTGTGAAAGTACTCTGTATATATTTATGTTTGCAAATAAACTGTTATAATTCATCATACTAACTGGTAGTTACCAATCCTTGTAATTATTATGAGGAAAAACACAGCAACTCTGATTGCAGCAAGGAATTTGAAGAGAACATCATTGCTAAAGTGCAGAGTGAATCAGATCAATCCAAGCCTGAAAAAGGGGTAGCAGGCATGCCTCACTTCGGGAAGGTAGAAACCTTCGCGTGACCACAGGCAACTGGATACAGCATGTGGAACGATTAGAATATTTTTTCTGGGCTAATGGAGAAGCTGGGGAGGATAGGAAGGAAGTTATATTACTCACTGCATGTAGGACCTAAACGTGTAACTTGATCCAAAGTTTAACATCCCTGGATGCTCCCGACACAAAAGTATTTGCAGAGCTTGTTGAGTTAGCAAAGGGACATTACCACCCTAAAGCCTTGGTAGTATTATAACAATATATATTTAATGCAACAGGGAGGGCCCCGGGGGAGACCATTGCAGCCTTTGTAGCAAGGCTAAAGCAAATCGCAGAGCATTGCGATTTTTGGTGAGCTTTGAATGACAAGTTAAGGGATCGATTGGCATGGGGTGGAAACAATATAGCTATACAGAGGAAATTGTTGGCTGAGTCTGAGTTAACGTATAAGGTGGTGCTGGAAATGGCTTTGGTGATAGAGAGCACCAAGAAGGGCACTCAAGAGTTACAAAGCGAACAAAGCATTGAGGTCCACCAATGTGTAAGTAGTATTGGCGCCAGAAGCAAAGGCATGGGATCAAACTCAAACTGTGAGTTAATGCAGATGTGGGAAGAATCACCAAATACTGAAGGTTTAAGCAGCCTAGGAGTAGTAGAGAGTGCTTTCGATGTGGGGGACAAAACTCTGCAGAACTGTGTAGATTTGGAGGACACAGTAAGAAGTCTAACAACACCAGGTTAAAGTCCAACAGGTTTATTTGGTAGCAAAAGCCACTGGCTTTCGGAACAGGCTGTTCCTTCATCAGGTGGGTGGGAGTTCTGATCACAAACAGGGCACAAAGACACAAACTCAATTTACATGAATAATGATTGGAATGTTGCTACCAAATAAACCTGTTGGACTTTAACCTGGTGTTGTGAGACTTCTTACTGTGTTCACCCCAGTCCAATGCCGGCATCTCCACATCATGACTACCATAGATTTGGAGGAGCAGAGTGCTTCGGGTATGGAAGAAAAGGTCATTTGAGGCACAAGTGTTAAAACAATCTGGACCAGCCCAGTACCAAGCAGAGTAAATGATCCAGCTCAGTGCATGTTGTGGAGGATTTTTCAGCGGGGGAGCAAAATGCAAACAATGTGGAAGCAGGCAAGGTAGCCCCCATTACAGTTGTGTTGATAGTGAACGGCTGGCCACTGAAGTAGAGGTAGACATGCGGACACCCTCTACTGTTGTGAGCGAACAGACCTACCGATATCTCAAAGAAGGAGCTCAACCCCTGAAGTTGATGGACACTGGAGCTCGACTAGCTACATTTGCTGGCGAGGCAATAAAGATAACAGGAACAACTACAACCCCTGTGAGTTACAGATAGCAGTTCAGACTTTCAAGACTAGTATGAAGAAGCAACCACCTGTGTCACTAGAAATTAAGATAATGGCTCCTGTTAGCCTACAGAACCACCCCGGATGCCACAACTGGAATGGCTCTAGCTGAGCTGTTGATGGGCCAAAGCTTGAGAACTAACTTGAACCTGGTAGTTCCAAATTTGGCGAGGAGGTTGGAGACAGGCAGAGCTGTCAGAAAAGGAACCTTGAATCATCAAAAATAAAAAAAGCATTTGAAATAGATGATCCAGACTTTGTGAAGAATTTTGGAAGGAGACCAAATTGGGTGTCAGGAGATGCGGTGGGGCCGGGAGGGGGCCACTACCTTAAGAGGTGAAAGTGCAGGACAAGTTAGTGAAGAAACACGTGGATTATTTGAGGAAGTGGGAGCCATCCCAAGAACTAGTGTTCCTGCCTAATCCAACTGTGCCAGCAAGTAGTGTGTTGTTGCTCTGAGGGCTGAAGTGGCTAATCATCCAGTAGCAGTCTAAAGTGCTGCTCCCAGTGAAATGGAAACTACCTCTGCAGTTGAACCTCAACCAGTTGAGCCACGTCGTTCCCAGAGAAAGAGGAAGTCCCCTGACAGACTGAGTTTCTGATCAACTTTGATAAAAATATTCATTATTGCTATTGTTGTGAAAATTGTGTAAGATATTTATGTATTGTATAATAAGGGAAGGGACTTAAAGGGGGAGGGATCTAGTGGCTGACCTCTTTAAGGGGCATATATAGGGAGGATGATGTGACCTGATCGCTAGTGGGGAACAAACGCGGGGATCTCGGTGCAGAATGTGGGCTATGGCAGCCAAAGTGGATTCTGGAACTGGAACTGAGAACATCGTGAAAGTACTCTGTGCACATATGTGTTTGTCAAAAAACGGTTATAGTTCATTATACTAGCTGGTGGGGTCCAATTCTTGCAATTACTACAATGGTAATTTTCTGAAAGAAAGTAAAATAAATGAATAAAAATACAAAAAGCATTTGACACAAGTAGATGGGTTGCAAGAAGCATTGTAAGTGTGGCCTGATGTGGAAGGTCTTCCAGTCAAATTCACCCAATTGATCAGATATACTTTATGTCTTGGAGCAATTTTACTCAATGTTTTGAGTATTATTTAAAATAGCTTCATTGTGATCTTTTAAAAAAATAATGGTTGTTTGACCTATCATTTAGTAGCTTTTATTTATCAATCAAACCTTACTTTAATCTATCGTTAAGTCTAATATGTGAGCATGAAATGAAAATTGACTAAAATAACATTTGGCCAAGAGGTTAATGTAGAATTGAATAATTTTGTCCATAATTCTTCTTTCACTTTTAGTTCATTTCTATACTTCTGAATGGCAGAATGTTGAAGTCTGAAACAAATTTAATCAACATTTTCCCAATCTTTATTTTGTTTGCAGTGCCGAACAGTAATCTTATAATGAACACTATAAATCTGAGCTATTTATCCTTACATGGCATGATTTTTTTGATTATGCATCACTCCATTTAAAGAATCGTTTGAATCTGTTGGGAGCTGCTGCTTTTGGCCCAATTGATCCTGAACTGATTCAACAGTCGATAGAGTCCATATTAGTGCAAATTGTACAGCATCTGTTGGAAACAGCAAGCTTAATGGACCAAGGGGCCCTTTGTCGTTCTATTCTTTATGTGTTATGTTCACGCTCAGTAATTCACATTTTTGTGAGCTGCCATACATCAGCACAATTGAAGCTGTGTTTACCTCAGATCGTCACCCAGTCTGAACAGCATTAAGCCGGAAAATTCCAGAAACTGCAGTTAGCTTCACGTTTGCTTTATGATATACAGGAAAACCGGCAAACTTCATCCTGCTTAATATTTTGAGGGGAGCAAGTTTTTTTAATCTTAATTTGTAGGAACACAATTGAAAGCCTTTGAATGCTCTGTTCTTGGAGCAGCTAAAATAACCTATTTCTGATGTCAACCATGGCTTTGTGTCAGAGGTCATGGGTTCAAGCTCCACTCCAGCGACCTGAGCACCTAATCTAGGCTGACATTTCAGTGCACTGCTGAGGGAGTGAGGTTTAGTCAGCTGGTTAGTGCTTAGAGGTGCTGTCTTTCACACAAGGAATTAAAGCAAGGCCCCACCTGCCCTCCCAGGCAGACATAAAGGATCCTCTTATTATTCATTCATGGGATGTAGGCGTCACTGACAAGGCCACCATTTACTGCGCATCAATAATTGTCCTAGAAAAGGTGGCAGTGTGCTGCCTTCTTAAACCACGATGTGGAGATGCCGGCGTTGGACTGGGGTAAGCACAGTAAGAAGTCTCACAACACCAGGTTAAAGTCCAACAGGTTTCGTCAGAAGGAGCATTGCTCCGAAAGCTTATGGTATTTGCTACCAAATAAACCTGTTGGACTTTAACCTGGTGTTGTGAGACTTCTTACTGTTCTTAAACCACAGCAGTTTGTGTAGTGAAGGTGCTCTTAAATAGAGAGGCACAGCAACAATGAGATATTTCAAAGTCAGGATAGTGTGTGTCTCAGATGGGAGTCTGGAGGTGGTGGTGTTCCTAAATGTTTTTTATTCATTCATGGGATGTGGCCATCACTAGCTGGGCCAGCATTTATTGCCCATCCCTTTGGAGCATTTAAGAGTACAATGCAACTCGAGTCACATGTAGGTCAGACCAGGTAACAATGACAGATTCCCTCCCCTAAAGGACATTAGTGAACCAAGTGGATTTTGATGACAATCGACAATAGTTTCAAGGTCATCATTAGACTTTTAATTCCTGATCTTTACTGAATTCAAATTTTGCCATCTGCCATGGTGGGATTTGAACCCAGAACATTACCCTGGGTCTGTGGATTGCCAGCCTTGTGACAATACTACTACCCCACTGTCTCCCCACTTTGTCTTTCTGGCTAATAGAGGTCAAGGGTTTGAGATATGTCAATATTTGAAGAAGAACAGGGGGGTGGTTCTCGTGGTCAACATTATTTCTCAACTGATACCGATAGCAATCTGTCTAAGTTGAAGGGCATATGTGTCTGCATATCGACCATGAATAAAGCAGCTAGATTGTGCAACAATGATTTTATGGTGTAAAGTTGTGTGATAGTTTGTCATGTGCAGCAATAAATGTAAATTGTGACATTGGGTTGGGAATAACACGAGCAACTGACCCATACTTTTCCTGTTCCTGGCTGGTTAAGTTAAAAGCACTCCTAAGACCCTCAAAGAGTACAACAAATCCAACATTTCATTTTCTTTCGAGGGAGTCATTTTTTGGTGGTTGATGATCTCACTTTACAATAAGCAGACCTAGATTAGAATTCCTGGGGCACTGGGCTCAGAGATTAATGTGGACTTTCCTGAAATAGTCCCTTAATCTTCCCCAATCCATTAAAAGATGATTAGGTAGACCAGAATCTTCCCAAAGGTGCACAGAGTGTTGGCTCAGGTGAGACAACCAATGTGAAGCTTGTAGGCTGCATAGCTGGTGTTACTCGCTGGACTGAATAGCACCCTGTACAACTTCAAAAGGGAAATTAAATTCACACAGTCAGCTGGAGGGGAGGAACCTAAGAAAGCCGGGAAATCCGGAAATCCCGAGATCAGGGCACCTTTTATAAAGGGCACCCCCGATCTCTGACTGAAGTTAATGGAACCACCTCACAGACACCAAAACACCCCACAGACATGGGGAACCACACACACACACGGAGACATTAATACCCCACATGCAGAAGGGCAACCCCACCTCCCATGGATAAGGGGAACTTCCCCCACCCCCCACACGCAAAAGGGCAAACCCTCCCATAGATAAGGGGAACTCTCTGCAATGGAAATCTCCAGAGGGCCCCCTGACATGGCCCACAACTCGAGGGGCTGTACTTAACTGTGTGCCTCTGGTGTGGTCACCTCGATTATTTTATTTCTGAAAACCAGTAGTCATTCACACCGGCATCACGTCACATTGGCATCACGTCACACTGGCATCACGTCACACTGGCATCACGTCACACTGGCATCACGTCACACCGGCATCACATCACACTGGCATCACGTCACACTGGCATCATGTCACACTGGCATCATGTCACACTGGCATCACGTCACACCGGCATCACGTCACACTGGCATCACGTCACACTGGCATCACGTCACACTGGCATCACGTCACACCGGCATCACATCACACTGGCATCACGTCACACTGGCATCATGTCACACTGGCATCACGTCACACTGGCATCACGTCACACCGGCATCACATCACACTGGCATCACGTCACACTGGCATCACGTCACACTGGCATCACGTCACACTGGCATCACGTCACACTGGCATCACGCCACACCGGCATCACATCACACTGGCATCACGTCACACTGGCATCACGTCACACTGGCATCACATCACACTGGCATCACGTCACACTGGCATCACGTCACACTGGCATCACGTCACACCGGCATCACGCCACACTGGCTGAGTGGATTGTTAGAAGAGGGTGGAAGTAGCAGCATCAGGCCTGTTGACGTAACATAGAATCATAGAATCCCAACAGTGCAGAAAGAGGCCATTCGGCCCATTGAGTCTGCACCGACCACAATCCCACCCAGGCCCTATCTCCAAAATCCCACATATTTACTCTGCTAATCCCCCTAACATACACATCCCAGGACACTAAGGGGCAATTTAGCATGGCCAATCAACCTAACCCGCACATCTTTGGAGTGTGGGAGGAAACCAGAGCACCTGGAGGAAACTCACGCAGACATGGAGAGAATGTGCAAACTCCAAACAGACAGTGACCCGAGGCGGGAATCGAACCCAGGTCCCTGAAGTTGTGAGGCAGCAGTGCTAACCACCGTGCCGCCCGATGATGTCACCGGTGGGGTTCTGCGGTCCCTCCAGTGCAAATCCCATTTTTGGCTTCTCGCGAGATTCACCGGCCATTACGGGATTTGCACCCGTGGTCAAAGGGGCCATTAGATCACAGCCCTTGTAAAATGCAGAGAGAAATAAGAAACAGAAACAACTTGTCTTTATATAGCACCTTTCGATCCACTTAAGACTCGTCACAGAAACATTATAAAGTGGCAATATAGCAAATTATGTCAGTACATACCTTCTTAAATGAATTTAATCTGGGGTTACGTGTCTGCTGTTTTACTGGGGCCCCTACATTCAGTTGCCGGGACATTACCTGAAGGTAAATCCCCTGACTGCAAACTGCAAAACTATTACAAATGCTGACCTCAACAGATTGAAATCTATTTTGTTCATAGATGAATGCAGGCTGCTTCATTGTTTAAACTTCCTATTGTGAACTATCTCAAGGTTAAGATTAAACCAGCTTGATGCAAATCTTTTTTTCTGCCCTGTGTGCATTTAGATAAATTGGTTTCAAACCTCTAGTGTGTATAGTGCAGTGTACTAACTGACAAAACTAACCAAGCGCTCCATAGGACCAGCTAATAGTTTCCATTTCTTTCCTCCCTATTATAGGAAGTGCAAAGCCTGCTTGCTCGAGCTCACTAGGGATGTGACAGATTGCTCGAGTTACTATCCGTCTTTCAACAGCCACTGCGGTGGATGCGTCTCGCGGTCAGAGGGAAATAAAATGTTCAGCTGCTGTTTAGATGCAACGACTCGGGGTGGGGCACAATGAGTCTGGAATAGCATCACTCATTTCATAATTAATGTCTTAGATTGAAGGAGGACTGTATAACAGGAAAGCATTATCTTTGTCACAGTGCTTTTTAATAAAGTGTTCCTCAGAGGACTTTAAAAAGCTTGATCACTGCTTTGTGAACTTTGCACTACCTCCCACCCTCATCCCAATCAATCTTTCCTCTGAATTCTTCATCATCCCCGAACCACTCAATGCAAATCATTATCTCATACTGCACTGTATCAACCAACCCTGCATATGTTTTCCTAAGGCTCAATACACAAATGAGTCATTAACCTGAATCCTGGCCTTCATCAGTTGAGTTATTGCAATCTCAAGACAACCTCAAAGGCTTGGCAAAATAAACTGATTGGCTACAGAAACATTTAGCTCAGGAAAAAACATTTTTGTATCTGATAAAGTGGGTTAAGAAACACTTGACCCTCAGATGTGTCCCAAATCTGTATAATGTGAAACTTCTTGTTTATATTCAGTTTAAGAATGTGATATTAAAGTAGCTGTGTGAAATGGATCAAACATTGAACTGGATCCTCTGCGCTCTTCTTAAAGGAGCCCTGATTTTATTCTTTAGCAATGGTCTTTTTGCTTATTTCTAACATAGGATCCAATGATACATTTGTCACCCAAATAAATAGTGAGTCATTAAAGGGCCAGTTGTCCTCTGATTTCTCAGGTTTTTCTCAATACAGTGATGAAAATTATTTTGTCTCTCTACCAAGAAAGTGTTTACAAACCCATGCCTTGATTTATATCTGTAAGAAGTCTCACAACACCAGGTTAAAGACTTCTTACTGTGCTTACCCCAGTCCAACGCCGGCATCTCCACATCTTGATTTATATCTAACAGAGCTGGTGGGAGAAGAATGTGTCTGAGTCGCCACCAGTATTACACCTGAGCTGATTTCACTCTGAATTGACTTCACTTTAGAATACAAGAGCAGGGATGTACTTCTGAGGCTGTATAAAGCTCTGGTCAGACCCCATTTGGAGCATTGTGAGCAGTTTTGGGCCCCGTAGCAAAGGAAGGATGTGCTGCCTTGGAAAGGGTCCAGAGGAGATTCACAAGAATGATCCCTGAAATGAAAAGCTTGTTGTATGAGGAATGGTTGAGGACTCTGGGTCTGTACTTGTTGGAGTTTAGAAAGATGAGGGGGATCTTATTGAAACTTATAGGGATACTGCGAGGCCTGGATAGAGTGGATGTGGAGAGGATGTTTCCACTAGTAGGAAAAACTAGAACCAGGGGGCACAACCTCAGGCTAATGGGATGATCCTTTAAACACAGTAAGAAGTCTCACAACACCAGGTTAAAGTCCAACAGGTTTATTTGGTAGCACATTAAACCTGTTGGACTTTAACCTGGTGTTGTGAGACTTCTTACTGTGTTTACCCCAGTCCAATGCCGGCATCTCCACATCATGATCCTTTAAAACAGAGATAGAACATAGATAGATGAGGAGGAATTTCTTCAGCCAGAGGGTGGTGAATCTGTGGAACTCTTTGCCGTAGAGGGCTGTGGAGGCTGGGTCATTGAGTGTCTTTAAAACAGAGGTAGATAGGTTCTTGATTGATAAGGGGATCAGGGATTATGGGGAAAAGGCAGGAGAATGAAGATGAGAAAAATATCAGCCATGATTGAATGGTGGAGCAGACTCGATGGGCCGAGTGGCCTAATTCTGCTCCTATGTCTTATGGTCTTATAGTCTTACTGGGGAGTCAAAACAATCGGATGTAAAACGGACTCCAGCCAGAGCTGCTTCACTCCAACTGGAGCTCAAACTGGGGGCCACTGTTTCAAAAAGCAGCAATCCATAATGTGAAAAAGGATTGAACTGTTGAAAAAATAATTGTGAAGGACACATTCCAAGGAAAGGTTGCAGGTTTTTTTCAATCCTATCTTGTGTTTAACGCTTATAAATATCTTGAACTTTGCACCAATGTTGAGCAAAGTCAGAGCACTAAGGCAAAGGGCGCTGATTGTTTGAGTGTTGTCTCTTGGGTTTAAAAGGAGCTATTGTTCCTTGAAGGCAGTAATTACAATGTTAACATCAATGACTCTGTTTATAGTGGCATAAAATCAGAAACATGGGATAATCTGGAATTGCAGCAGGAAAATGTTCATAGGGCATCAGCCTCGTGACTGATGTATTTGGAACTGAAAAGAAAAAGAAGATTAAATTAAACAATAGTATCTCTCCCTTTATTAAACCTGGGCACAGCAGGATAAGAGGCAATTAAATCTTTCTATTAACTCATGGTTTCACAACTTTGAAAAAATGTTGAAAACAATGTCCAAAAATGAAGTCGGTCCTTGAATAAGAAGGAGGCAGAGTATTTTTTGGCCCATTCACTTTGAACATCTATTTTAAGTGTTGCAAATAATGATCAAAACTACAATAAACAAAAGCTATCTAAAGCTCTGTTTATTACACTAGTTGTATGACATTCGTTATGTGACATGCTGTATGATATATAACTATTGCCTTCACACAAGTTACCCAGTATGCTGGCGGGTGATCATAATAATCTCCATCATACGATTACTATCCCATTGATAGTGTTGCAGTTCTGCAATATGATCTAATTTCCACTGTGTCAGTTTTGATCTGTTCATGCGATGGGAAAATTCAGCAATGCCAGAACTAAATTTGTACACAAACCAGCTCGTCAGGGGAATTCCTTTCACAGGCCAGCATTGTTTCAACTGCATTGCTGGCCTGTATGGGATGGGAGAATGGCCAGAATATAATGATGTCCACAAGTGTAAACCATGCCAGAGACACCATGGGGGTGATTTTCCCAAAATGTTTCGAAGTGTCATAACAGTGTGGAAACGGGAGTCCTCCGCGCCGGTCTCTTGGGTGAGCTCAGCAACGCAATCTTCCAACACTCTGTCAATTTTTTTGACAGCTGGGAGTTTTGTGTTGGCAGGGGGTGGGATGAATCTAAGTACATCGGTGAAATCGGCTTCAGAGTACTCGGGGGCCATTTTGCAGGGTGTCCTGATCTGACAGCGAAACGGGAGACCTCCTCCCACCTCCCCCCATGGGCACCGGACCCCCTCCCCCCCTCATCGGCAGCATTGTTCTCCGCCACACCAACAAGGGCTGCTGGCATAGGGGCATCAGGACCTTCCCGATGAGCCCACTGATGGGCCCCTTGACATGCCTCCTGCACGCCCCCCCCCCCCCCTTTACAGAGTTCCTCCCCTTGCACGACTACCTCCCTGTAGAGCTCCACCTTGTAGAGATCCCCCCATCATGACCACACTCCTTGCATAGCTCTGCCTTGCGTAGACACCCCTCTGCATACCCCGTGTCATTGTGCATGTCTCCCTGACATAGCCCCAACCCCACTCAGGCCTGACTCCCCACTTAGGCCCCACTCCCTTGGCACTACCCTGCCTCAATTATTGTCTCAAAGCGGACGCTGCCAGGGTGCCAGGTGAGCACTACCAGGCTGGCACTGCTCAATGGGCATTTCCTACCATGTCCCTGACCATCCGAGGGCTTCAGTGGCCTCTGATCCCCCCCTTGTGGCCATGGGACCTGGTCCCCACCATTTCAGAATTGTATTGATTCTCACCAGTGCGACACCTCACTGGCGAGGGGGGAAGCATCTGGGAGGGCAGAAGCTGCTGTGCCGACCTGGTAAATGGATGTAAATGTAGGCAGTCCTATGTTAATAGGCTTCATGCCCTTTCTGGGCACAAAGCCATTCTCACCGGCAAAGAGGGATCGGGAAGGTAGCAATTCAATTCGTGCCAGGTGCGAATTGGATTTTTAACCTTTCACACCATCTTCCAGGTCACCATGCTATTCGACTGGTGCGGCAAGCCAGTAAGATTGTGCCCCATTTATCTTTGGCATTGAAATAATTTAGCTTCCAAACTGGGATAATTTTTCATGATTTGGATTTTGGCTCGAGAGCGCTGTGCAAATTTGTAAATGATACCAAACGAGGAGACAGCAAATATTTCTGAGGAGCAAAAAAGTTACAAGGAGATTTTAATAAAATTGTGGAACAGAGGATGAATTTATGGATGAAACTAAATATATGATCAAAAGTAATAGGAGCAGGAGTAGACCATTCAGCCCATCAAGCTTGCTCCACCATTCAGTAAGTTAATGGCTGATCTAATTGTGTCCTCAATGCCACTTACTTGCCTATTCTTATACCCTTTGACTCCACTGTTAGTCAAGAACCTAACTACCTCCGACTTAAAAATATTCAATGATATTGCCTCTACCGCTTTCTGGAGAAGAAAGTTCCACAGACTCAAGATTCTCTGAGAGAAAGAAATTCTCCTCATCTCTGTGATAAATGGGAAATCCCATATTTTTAAGATGGTGGTCCCTAGTTCGAGTCTCTCCCATGAGGAGAAAAACTCTCTCAGCATTCATCCTGTCCAGTCATCTCAGACTTGGAAGCTTGAGTTCACAGAACATTAAAAGCAGCCCGTCAAGTGGACCACATTATTAAAAAAAATTAGGAAAATAGGATGGAGTTGGTTATTCAGTCCCGAATCCACAATTCAATTAAATCAAAGCTGATCTGTGTGTTAACTGCTTCCACCCACCTTGGTTCCACAACCCTTAATACCCCAGCCTAATAAAAATCAGTAAATCTGGTTTTGAAATTTCCCATTGACCTTGCTTCAGTAGCATTCTGTGGGAAAGATTTCCAGATTTTTCACTGTCCTTTGTGTGACAAAGTGCTTTCTGACACTGCCCCTAAATGGCCTAGCTTTACTTTAAGTCCTCTTGTTCTGAACTCCACCAGAGTAAATTGACCCAATCCTTTAACTATCATGCACATTGGGCTGGACTCTCTGGCCTGCCCGCTGTGTGTCTCTCAGTGGCAGGAGGCGCAGTGCTCGCCTGCAGTGGGATCTTCTGGGCCCGCTGGTGTCAATGGAATTTGCAATTGACTCCACCCCACGCTGCCAGGAAACCTGCGGTGGAGGTGCGCCGTCAGCGGGACTGGAAGATCCTGCCGGCGTGAACGATCGGGGAATTCCAGCCATTGAAATACTGGATTTTGTGGGAAGTGGTATATAATTTAAAATTTGATCTTGAGTAATCGAACAGTTGGTGTTCTGTCTGCAGTTTGGGACACCACACTTGAAGAAGGATATTGTGACAATTGATTAGGTACAGTTCAGAATCACTGGGTGTTCACCAACACTGATTGTGGCAAAATGGTTCCATGTTGCAATGTCTGTATAATACTAAAATTTCCTGCCTCCGCAGACCAGCTTATTCATATTGTAGCATGTTTCCAAAGTTAGAACTGTAGTATATATAGGGGAGCAATCTGAACAAAAGGAATGTGTTGACATGTGAATGGGTAACGTCTTGTTTTTTTTTATAGAAATAAAACATATAGAACTGACGCAATTGGAAAAAAATGCAAAACATGATTTCCCAAAGGTTTTGCTCTCTCCACTTCAGACCGTTAAGTTCTCTTACATCATAAAAAGTGAAACCATTCCATTAAATCTGTTTCTGTTGGAACATTTTTAGGAATCTGTTGTGGACTGCTGAGAATGTGCATGCAAATATGTAGGTGATTCGCAGGTGATTTTTGCACAGCAGCGCAACGTTAAAATGAACTTAGAAAATGTGCAGGTAATTACCTTGAGCAAAGTCAAATTCAGCTAGACAGAGGCTATTGCAAAGAAAGTCATCAGGAATTAGGAGAATTTCTGATACTACTGACCCCAATAGAAAGTTTGGTTGAAAATTCCTCAGAAATGTAACCCCATTAGTGTAGGTACTCAGGACAATGTTATCTTACAAAAGAAGCTTCAGCCTCAAGGTCAGTGCCAAAGCCTAATTAAAATGGCCAAATTTCTTAGGCTCTCACAGAATGAGTTGATTCTTCCGATTTTTGCAGGAAGGATCCGTCTGAGATTTACAGAACTATGGCATTCTCTGGGATGAACCATATGCATGCAGATTAGGAAACATATTTTGGTAAGTAGATGGCCTATTTTGTAAGCACACTTATCAAAGTTATTATATCTATATTCAATGTTCTAAGTCCATATACATGGATTTTCCAGCAAAAATCACTGGATGGAGACCGACAGCAGGAACCATGTTTTTCTACCTTTAACTACCACCGCTTACCCCAGCCTTGAGGCACAGAGTGGCACTTAGGGTGGCATGGTGGCACAGTGGTTAGTACTGTTGCCACACAGCGCCAGGGACCTGGGTTCAATTCTGGCCTTTGGTGACTGTCTATGTGGAGTTTGCACATTCTCCCTGTGTCTGCGTGAGTTGTCTCTGGGTGCTCCAGTTTCCTCCCACAGTCAAAAGATGTACAGATTAGGTGGAGTGGTCATGCTAAAATTGCCCCTTAATGTCAGGGGACTAGCAGGGTAAAATATGTGGGGTTATGGGGACAAGGCCTGGGTGGGATTGTGGCCAGTGCAAGCTCAATGGGCTGAATGGCCTCCTGTAGGGATTCTATATTACTTAGCACCATCCCGAATGTGAACAGATGACTTAGCACAGAGTGGGGATTGAACAACCTTTTGAAGTCTTCACCAGCAATTTGCTCAGTGACAAAGTGTCACAGGTTTCAAACTACACAACCACTTTCATAGGAAGCGCTCTGTATTTTTGTCATTATGCAATCCTGAATAAACCATAGCAGCGTGTTGGCAGAACATTTAAAGATTCTGAAATGATCCTGTTCACCACTAATAATACATTTTCAATGTTAGATCGACATTCTGTAGTTTTCTGCGGATTTAACTTTGAAGGACAGCATGAAATATTGTGCACCTCGTTGTCAAGAAATTATATGCACCGTTTGTCGAAGGTTTGAGTAGTTTTTTTTTGCAATTCATACATTGTGTTAGCTTCATTTACTTATCCTCATTCTACACTGAGTTTAATTCTGAAATTGCACTGGTTCTCATCTATCACACTTACATTTTTAAAAAATTAAATGCGGTAGAAGCAAATCGCAATGAAAATCTAGCTGAAAGCTTGCACTGTTTTCACCAGAGAAATCACCGGGTTTGTGGTAAAACTGAGAAATGTGTTTGAGCTTAGCACAAAAGGTCAGTTATGCTGTAAATAATTTAGAAGTTCAATAAATGTTATATGTTTAAGTTTCTCTGGGGTCTTGCACTGATGCTTTTACCAACTCACCTTCCAGCTGGTGTCCCAGATGAGAGGGAAAGCATTAATAGCTAGACCTTGTGCTATCCTGTCTACCCATTCCTTGAAAATGATGGATTAAAGTTTGCCATAGTTAGAAAATATGCCCAAAGAAGTGAAATTTTATTAAATAAAATGATCAAAGTAATTTAAAGATAATTATTGTTCAGATGAATGAAAACACTTTCAGCCTCCACTTGTAGATCGTCGAGCAAAAAGCTCGAAACTTTGATCCTTTTAAAATCGGTTGTAATGTCTATGGAAAAGTCTTGAGGCTGAAAATTCTTAAGCCAACATCATGTGTAACTGCAAGGATGCATTTACTAATCCTCCCCCACACGCTATACCACGCAGGCATGAGGCTTATCTGACCTGACCCCTCCCCACACAACCTCTTCTCCCTCAGATCCCCTACACAGCCTCCTTCCTTCCCAGACCCCCACTCAGCCCCCTTCCCTCCCAGACCCCCACTCAGCCCCCTTCCCCTCCAGACCCTCCACTCAGGCCGTCTTCTCCTCCAGATTCCCCACTCAGGCCTCCTTCTCCTCCAGACCCCCCATTCAGGCCCCCTTCTCCTCCAGACCCCACACATCCCCTTCCCCCTCAGACCCCGTCGTCCCTCAGGATGTTTGTGCACCCCTGGATTCCTCCGTGGGATGGAGGAGCAGCTGGAGTGAGCTCCGGAAGCCTTAACGTCACCTGGCACTGCCAGTCCTAGAAGCTCACTATTGTCTTGACGATGGTGTTGAAGCCCTCAGCCATGGTTCTCAGGGACTGAGCCATGCCTCAGATTTCAGCACTCACAAATCTGATGTCATGCCTCAGGCTTTCCACTGCAAACACCATCCTTGCAGCGTTGGCCTGGGTGCTACGCATCGCCGACATTATCAGAAGGCTTTGGGATTCCTCAATTTGGCCATGCAGTTGCAGGAATGTCGCTGACACCCCCTCCTGGCAATCCCGGCTCTGCCTTTGCATCTTAAACAGCTGAGGGACGTATGTGTCCAGAGGCACGGCTCCCGGCTGGGACACAGCACTGTCCTGGGATCCAGCAGACCTCCGACTGTCCGTCCCTGGGATGTTCCTGCCTCCACCTCATGCGTATCAGAAGCTGTGTGGTGCTCACCAACAGTGAGCCAGAAGCCTGCCTGCTAAGATTGCCCACTGAGGTATGTGTCTCTGAGATGGTGGATGGTGCGGGTGAGAGCTGTGACTCTTCTTCACTGTCCTCATCTGACGTCTCCTCTGAGGGCATGTCGAGGGTGGGCGGTGAGACACTGCTGGTGGGTGGGCCAGGCACTTCAGTTCATCGTCCTGCAAGGCAAGGGGACATGGTTTCACGATGTGGCCTGGTCAAGGGGTAAGACTACACAGAACTCACTTGAGACTGGTCATCTTGAAAATGTGCAGTGACTCCTCACTTTTCTCTCAGGCCCACCTCACTCTCGGCACAAGCCCGGTCCCACACTGTCCCTGTGAACACGCTCCTCATACAGAGTCAGGAACTTCAGTTTGGCATTCCAATGCCCGTCTTCTCTTTCTCTCTCTCTCGGTTGTGGGTGGCCTTTTCCTGCTGGGTACCTGTGAAGTGGCAGCTTCTGGGTTCCTGGTGACATTTTGGGGGTGGCAGAAGGGCAGAGAGGAGAAAGGGGGCACTTAGTCTTGCTGATCGTAGTAGGTCATTCATCTACTTTCGACATTGCATCCCTGTCCTCTTGGCCAGGCTGCTGGCACTGACCAGTGTTGCCACCCTCTCCCAGGTGGGATTCACTATCTCGCTGGAGGGCCTCCTACCAGCCTGAGGGTATACTGTTACCCGCCTCTCCTCCACAGCATCCAGCATACGGGCGAGGGTCCCCTCCGTTGAATCGAGGAGCTGGTTTCCTCGCTGCCATTCTCCTGGCTTGAATCAGAGCAAGTGTTGTGGAGCCATTTAAATGCAGCACCCCCTTGATTAAAGCACTCAGATGACCCCTGGGGTGGGCGAATCTTGTGCTTCCTGGGTCAAGCACAGTGCTTTTCACATAGGGAAAAAACAATTTTCAAAGTGCCTAAAGGAAAATGACACATTTATCATTTTTTGGGGGGCAAATTCTGCCCCAACTCTTTGTTCTTTGTGCAAAATCATAAATGTCTTCTTTATTAAACAATTTACAGTTTTGCTACAAATAACACAAATGATCACTTCTGCAGTCCAATCTAACATGTTATATTTGTACTCTGGCCCCATAATATTCAGTTCAGATCAAGATGATCCAAATTAAATTTGATCTCTCCTAATCATTGATTTAAGTGCTGTCCTGAAGCAGTTCCTGGCCTTAAATTATGAACTTGAAATGTACTGAACTCCCTTTATCCTGTTAAATATCTCAGCCAGAGTCATTGTAAGTTAAGGTAATTAGCCACACTCCACAAGGACCACCGGCATGATGTCCATTACAAAGGGTCAATTGGTTATATATAGCTTGAAGGGCACCACGACACAGGTGCGAGGCCAGGCATGGAGGCAGGCCTCCATGAATGACCACAGCTAATACCGGCATTGAACCCATGCTGTTGGCATCATTTGAGCGAACTGAGTTCATTCACCCCATTGTGAGATAATGCAAATCTCCTGTTTTGCAGTTGAGTAAAATTTCTGTAACGAGGTGTTGGGGGTTATTCTCCGTGTCCCCCACAGCATGTTTCACAGTGGTGGGAGGTAGCCTGCCATTGGCTGCCGGCGAGATCTTCTGGTCCCGAGATTTCCCATTGACTCCACCTCACGCCGCCGGGAAATCTATGTTGCTGTCAGCGGGACTGGAAAATCCCACCAATGAGAATGGCTGCAAAATTCCGGCTGTTATCTTTATTTGTTATGATTTAACCATTTAAACCCTAGGCCTGGTGTCCAGCTCTGGAGTCGGCAGCCTTCCATGTCAACTGCATGATCTTTGGCAATGCTGTGTGACTCTCTAACAAACATTATTGTTGTTTCTCTTCGCACACCTAGTGATGCACAAGGCAGACTTTCATCTGTTTCCTTAGCAAGGTTTTTCCTGGAACAGGCGGCTAGCCTGTTACCAGGGACTCAGAGCATGAGGGGTGCCACTCCACATCAAGCATGGCTGACCAGGAATCTCTCCTGCTCTTACCGCCTGCCTTTGATGTGTTGGAAGATTTTGCAGGTTGATATTCAACCTGTTGAACACATTGGGCCCGATTTTACCAAACTTTCGCGCCTGCTTTCGGGCATGAAATCATGGTAAAGTTGGGCGTCGGACCTAAAACGTGGTCCAGACCCGACCCAAGGCCAATCGCGCCTTTACTAACGGCCGATCCGGGCGCCGATCCGGCGCGCGCCCAAATCGGCCAGCGGGCCGATTTAAATGCATTTGCATGCATTTAAATCGGCATAATGAAGCCCGCGCCCAACTTACCCAAGGATTCCCACTTTACGAGGCTCCGATCCGATTGGCGCCCGCGCATTTACCGTGTTGCTGAATTCAAGTCCAATAGGGCTTCAACTCAGCAACTGAACCGCCAAATCGCCCCCGACCACCCTTCGCGGACCGCCCCCACGAACCACCCCGGCAGCCCACCCCACCTCCCCCCCCCCCCCGATCGGACCACCCTGGGATTCAGGCCCCGCCAGCAGCCGCCCCCCCCCTTCCGGGATCGGGCCCCCTGGGCCCCTGACTTAGGTTGATTGGCCATGACAAATTGCCCCTTAGTGTCAGGGATATTAGCAGAGTAAATACGTGTGGCTACAATGATAGAGGCTGGGTGGGATTGTGGTCGGTGTGGACTCGATGGACTGAATGGCCTCCTTCAGCACTGTAGGGGATTCCATGATTCTATGAATTATCTCAGGAAGGGTCGGGTAAAGTGAAAAAAAATTGACTTCACCCACTCAATTTGCTTTAAATTCATCCCTGTAGATCTTGTTGCCAGAGGTTCTACGATCAGGGTTCACGCCAACCACTAACTCACCCCATTCTCTGTCACTTGCCTATCTGAAACTGCTTCACTGCCACTAGTCTATGGAATGAACAATTCCCAAATCTCTCTCAGTGGAATCTCTCTCTTTTAAGGCCTGTCCTCTCATCTGTGATTGATTGGCACCTCTTTCGATCTACCCATAGCCGCCTCACTTCACTTTCTGATCCTGGCTGATCTCTCTCTCTCACAACATTACTCACAGGGCAACAGTCAACACCGTGGCCACCACCTTTGTACAGCTGATGCCTGTGTTGTTATTGTGCTGCAACAGCTTGGCTCGGAGTGTGGTTAATTCTGGAGTACAATTCTTCAGTCTTAAAGTGAGGGGAGGTTTTTTTGGAAAAACTTTGTTGAACATGGGGGGGATTCTTGCCCAAAGAAGTGAGCACGGAGATGAAGGCAGTGGAAGCAGAGTTCAGTATCATGTAGAGGATAGCTTTGACGAAGGGTCACCCTGACTCGAAACGTTCGCTCTGTTCTCTCTCTCCTGTCTTCAGTATTAAAACTGGGAAGCTGCCAGAGCCCATACTGCCATTTTCTGATACCGCAATGGAGTTAATTGAATTGGCTGAAGACACATAATTGATAGTGGGGATGCCAGGAGGCTCAGATGTCAGCACATCTCACTGAAAATGGTTGCAAATGCTTTTTTTTTTGCACTGATGGACTGGGCCATCATTGAGAATGGGGATGTTTGTGGAGATTTGTCCTCCTGTCAGTTGTTTAATTGTCCACCATGATTGGATGTGGCAAGGCTGCAGAGCTTTGAAGATTAGATCTGTCTGCAGTATGCTTCGTTTGCAGTTTAGAGGGCATGTTGCCTTGTGTCGTAGCCTTTAGTTATATGGTGTTATATGGTGCCTTGACTTACTCTTCTACACCTCTACTTAACCTCAGTGATGGCAGAGTGAGGAATATGCTGGATTATGAGGTACAGATTGTGCTAAATTACTAGAATTCTGTTGCTGCTGATGACCCACACTGCCTCATGGGTGCCCAGTTTTGAACTGCTGGGTCTTTATTGTTGAGGACTCTGATGAGGGCTTCAAATGGGAGGCCCAAGGGTAAAGACTGATGGTTGTACATATCTAAATGCTCAATGCATTGGGAAACATGTCAGAAAGATTGGTCACTGTTAAGGAGCATGGAGGAATCTAGCGCCAACTTGGCATAGGGCTTTGCTGTGTTGATTTTTTTCCAAAGTGGAATGGATGGCCGACTCCAGCAACACAACTCTGGGCTCAGCCCTCGTCTGATGGCTTATATCTCAGCTTCTACTGCAGCACAAGCAACAATCACACAATGTCTGAGTGCTGCAGTGGAAACTCAGACTTCTGTCACAATGGCGCCGCAGACCAGTGTTCAAAGAAGCTTGCAGGGTGTCGCAGTGGGCTAGCAATCTGTTGTTCAATGGATGATTAGAGTTGTGGAAGAGTCGCTCCAGTAGAGTGACCGTCTGTGCAACCTCCTGCTCTACTTCTCCATAACACCATTCTGCTTGCAACTCTGGAGCTCTTATCCTTTAGCCAGCCAGCCCAGACATGCTGAGATGGTGCAGTCAGAAACTGGTGCTCCAAGGCCCTCTGCAATCTCAACAGGCTTTTGCCTGCCATGCTGCAGGCACTCTGAAAGCATTGCGTAGGGGCAGATGGACAGGCACCAAAGGAAGGCATGGGGCTGACTAGTTGACATTTGAATGCAATATAATGGGGGCACTTTTCAGTCTGCACTCTCTGTGGGAATGGCAGTGCACCCTCAAAATCCAGAAAGCACGATTTGTTCTGGTGAGTTTCTGAGTTCTGATCTTGCCGGCTGCTTGCCGGTGGATTGGTGTGAAACATGCTGCTGGATTTCAGAAAGCTCATTTTGAGACATCAGCATGTCATTAGTGAGCGATCTCCGGGACTTCCCCTCTCAGCGGATATTCAGCAGGCACTGGCATCACGTCACGCCAGTGTCATTTATAGCAGCTCCACATAAGGGGGATATCACAGCATAGGCAAGACAACAGCCAATGGAAATATAGTCCTTGCCCTGATATCAGGTTGAAGTTGTGGTTGCAGCAGTTGGCGGATTTCAGTGACAGCTTTTGTAAAACCCAGAAATCCCAAACACTAGCTGTGCTGAAGCTTAGGAAGAGAAATTTTTCCTTGAACACTCTGAGGGGGATTTGCCGCTTCCCTTTTTGGAGGGGGGGGGGGCAGGAATGGCAGTGGGGACAGCAAATCCCGCAGGAGTTTCAAAAATACTTTTATACCAGTGGGATTTCCCTAATCTATTGGCCCCGCCCTCTCGCCAATGATGTAATGGGAATCCTGACTTGAAAGACCCCTTCCCTTTTTCCTGACCAAGTGTTTAAAAATATGGTGGGAAAAGCCAGCAGCACAGCTGACAGGATACCCTCTGCTTTCCCTGCTCCAGGTGACACTTTGTCAACCAATGGCTAAATGTTGCCCTAAAACTGTGCACTGGAGGCCCAGGTAAGTTCAAGGGGTTCCAAGGTGGGGAGGGTAGGGAAAACCTAGGGGAATGTAAAGATCGAGATCTCAGGAGAGGTCACTGGATTTTAAGTGGGGGGGGGAGGATGTGGATGCTCAACTTCAGACTGAACAAACAAAATAATTGATTAGAAAACCATGAGTTAGCGTGGTTATGCTTTAATTGTGTAAAGTTGCCATCTATAGGTGGGATTTTCCGCCCGGCCCATGTACCACAGCAGCGGAGGATGTGAACAATGGAAATCCCTGCTGACAGCGGCGGGACTGGAAGATCCCACCTCCGACCAGTGGTGGGCCACTTCCATCACTGCAAGACTCGTCGTGGGAAGGTGGAAAATTCTGGCCATAGTTTCTGATTCACACCTAAACATGCAATACTCATATCCAGTTAGCAATTATAAAAAAAAAGACAACTCTGTTAAAAGCATTGGCCAGTGTTTTATTATCTTGCTTCAATAAAATGCGAAAGTGACACTATGGATTAGTTACACCAGTGCTCACAAATGGTCCTTTAATCAGCAGTGTACACCAATGGACAGTCTGTTTGTGTATTCAGATTCTACATTTATATGGATTTTGATCTACATAAGCATAACAGCACTTCCTCCTGAGTCTAGGATGAAATATACCACCCACCAAGCTAGTTAATCAATAGCGATTCCATATAATGCATTGTGGTAATATTGAGGCAGAGTCCTCTCAAGTACTTATCCCATAAGTGGCCTTTCTAGAATTTAATAATATCCTAAAATCAGCAGAATTGGTCAGGTTTATTCATAAAACTAGGCTCAAACCAATGATGTGGTTGTTTCACAACAGGAAACTGTCTTACAACTGTTAATACAACTGAGATAGCTATAACTGTCCCAATACCACAGCAACAAGATGGCAATAAATGGGATGTATTTTATTTGACATAGCTAAAGTAATTTTATGATATGGAGCACAATTTTTTAATGCCATTATGAAAAAATAAAATCATGGCCTATAAACTTTAATGTACTCTTGATATATTTCAGTTTGAAGCTACCTATTTTATTAACACAAAATATTCTTTCATAACTTCCTATTAAATTACTCTCTTTGCTATTTGTAATTGACACAATTTTGACAGGGGTGTTACTATCTCAGTTAAGATCACTGAGAGAGCAATCGGGTGCAAGCATAATAACATTGCATTAATCTTCGTTCTGTAAGCTTTCACCACTTCATTGATTCTGTCCATCAGTATTTGTCGATAATATAAAGAGACAAAAGTTATGAAGATTGGAAAAGGAGGTGGTGAGAAAGTTGAGGTTAAGATAGATGGTCAACGGCTGGAGCAGGTGTAATTTAAGCACCTGCAAAGTCTCTAGTGCCTACTGCGTGAAGAAAGAAGAATTGGAGCAGCAGTGTCAAAGAATGCATCCTCCAAATTTAAAGAATTGTTAAATATAAAAATAAGGGCTGGAACCTTCTGGCCGTTTACATCCCACCGTCTCCGCAAGCGAGGACGGAGAATTTGGCGCTCAGTCAAATCTTTGTTCACTGCAGTGGGATCAGAATATCCCGTCGATGTGAATGGCTGGAAAATTCCACCCAGGATCTTAAGAAAAGAATGATCAGGACTGTGATTTGAGATATCCTGTTGTACGGGTATAAGATGCGGACTTTGAGAAAAGTGGACATCCAAAGGTTAGAAATTTGTGTAATGTGTTACTGGAGAAGGATGAGGCTGGTTGTTTGGAGAAACACGAGAGCAATGAAAAACATCTCAGGATGGTGAAGGAAGAAAGAGCATTAGCGAATAGCATCAAGGAAAGGCAACAAGTTGGATTGACCATGTTCTCAGGCAAGAGAACTTGCTGAAAGAGATGACTGGAGGAAGGTTAAAGGGATGTAGACCAAGAGGGAGAAAAGGAATGATGATGTTGGACAACTTGAAATTAAAGATGGAAGACATCTACGACCAATCAAAGAGGCAAGTGAAAGCCCGCAAGGTGTGAAGAAATGATCAGAGGACCTACCTTTAGGCTGATCACTGCTACCACAACAACATTGCCCAACTATAATATCCAAGAGCTGGTACACTTCAAGCATAACATAATTTACAAAAGTAAACTAACACAAGATTTAAAAATCCTATGGATGGGATTTTCCACGTAACCGGCCGCGTGTTTCGTGGTGGTGGAGGTGGTCTGCCATTGGCCAGTGGTAGGATCTTCTGGTCCGGCTATTGTCAATGAAGTTTTGCATCCCTCACCGCTGGAAAATCCACGGCGGGGGTGTACTGTCGGCGGGACTGGAAGATCCCACTGCCGTGAATGGACGGAACAGCCCAGCCTATGTACATAGAAATATAGAGGAGTGATAACACAGACATGAGCTGTTTGGCTCAACCAGTCTGTGTTGCCATTTACATTCCATGCAAGTAAATCACCCGAACATATTTACCCTGCCCCCAATTTTTAAATATCCTTTTTGACTCCTTTTCCTCCATCCACCTTTCCAAACTAACCTTGAATGTTGATTTAGTTTCTGCTTCAACCATTACCTCTGACCGTTAATTCCACAGCTTCATAACTCTCTGTGTTAAGAAGTTTTCCCTGCCCTCTGTTCTGAAGCTCTTATGTTTAATCTTGAATCTATCGCTTTGTTCTTGACCTCTCACTGCTAGGAACAGTTTGCATCTATCTGTCCTGTCCCTTCTTTCAATAATTATAAATGCGTCTTTGATGTTATGTGCAGCATATCTTTCTTCGCTGACTCCAGTTAAAACAGAATTTTCTGAAGGATGCAGTGAGCATGGGAGGGGATTTGTGAGTTAGAGCTAACACATGTACAAAAAAGGTAATTCTTCAACTTGACGCATCTGGCAGGGAGCCTCGGCTCAATTTCAAGGTTGTGCTGCACATGACTCTCCAAATGTTTTCTCTGGAAGAGTATCCCTAAAGAGTGTGTTACTGTGCAGTAATTTGATGCATTAACAATAACAGGACATTTAGTACACTTTTGCCTATGCTTTCAAATTCCCTTCTGGCACCAAGAGGGATCAAGCATCAATTAAAGCCTCTCAGTGAAAATGGCAATAATAAACATGGTGTTATAGCAGTGAGGGATTTGACAGGCTTCAGCATGCCAAATTCGCTGGCTTGCATGCCAAACAGAGGAAGCAGCATGCAATAGACAGAGCTATGTGATCCCATAACCAACAGAGATGATCAAAGCTCTGCAATCCTGCCACATCCAGCCATAGATGGGGAATGATAATTAGACAACTCATTGGAGGAGGAGGCTCCACAAATATCCCCAACCTCGATGACAGGGGAGCCCAGCGCATCAGTGCAAAAGACAAAGCTGAAACATTTGCAGCCATCTTCAGTCAGAAGTGCCTGGTGGATTATCCAACTTGGCCTCCTCCGGAGGTCCTAGCATCACCATGTCAATCTTCACCCAATTCGATTCACTCCCCGTGATATCGAGAAATGGCTGAAGACCCTGGGCCCTGACAATATTCCAGCAATAATAATGAAGACCAGAACTATCATTGGCAGGCAAGACGTCAGTCGTCCAGGTCCTGTGGGTCAGACCTCTCTACATCTGCTCTGCTTTCTCTTCCTTTTTGATGTATGTTAAAACTTATCCATTTGATCAAGCTTTTACCTCCCTTGTCAGCTCACTGACAATTCTCATATCAAGTTGTTCCTGTGAAGCATTTTGGAATGAAGAGCTTGTTGTATGAGGAACGGTTGAGGACTCTGGGTCTGTACTCACTGGAGTTTAGAAGGATGAGGGGGGATCTTATTGAAACTTACAGGATACTGCGAGGCCTGGATAGAGTGGACATGAAGAGGATGTTTCCACTAGGAGGAAAAACTAGAACCAGAGGGCACAACCTCAGGCTAAAGAGACGATCCTTTAAAACAGAGATAAGGAGGAATTTCTCCAGCCAGAGAATGGTGAATCTGTGGAACTCCTTGCCGCAGAAGGCTGTGGAGGCCAGGTCATAGAGTGTCTTTAAGACAGAGATAGAAAGGTTCTTGATTAAGAAGGGGATCAGGGATTATGGGGAAAAGGCAGGAGAATGGGGATGAGAAAAATATTAGCCACGATTGAATGACGGAGCAGACTCGATGGGCCGAGTGGCCTAATTCTGCTCCTATGTCTTATGGTCTCATGGGTCATTTTGTTATGTTAGAGGCATGATATAAATCTGAAATGTTTTTTCATTCTCTTCTGATGTAGGGTTTTGGCCTGAAATGTTAACTCTGTTTCCCTCGACCAATGCTGCCTGACGCGCTGCACATTTTCAGCATTTTTACTCCAGATTTCCAGCGCCGGTAGTATTTTGCTTTTGTATTGTTGTAATAACTGTTGTTGTAGTTGTTATTGTTGGTGATATTGCAGCAGCAGAGGGGGGGGGAAGTGCTGAGGTCATATGCAGCATTTGTTTTGCAACACAATCACGGGCTTACTAAAAGATGTTTGTACGGAGAAGATAGGTGGTTATAATTATAAAGATCTGCAGCCTGCAAGCCACCCATGCTGCGTATATTCCCCAACCAATGACCTCTATGACACAGCTGAGAAGCTTTTAGCTGAGTCCCCCACATCAGAACGCTGTGCTGTTTGTTCAAACCAGCTTGTTTCTATAAGGAGATAATTAAGCGTTAAATGAACAAATATTGTATCATGTGTATAGGGAGCAGTATAGTTGTATGATTTGTACATTCCTGATGGTAAAATACTTCCCTCTGCAGAAGGTTTGAGAATGGATTGAATGCACATTAATGTATAAGTGATTAATTGGAGTCATTCTTCCAGCTTTTCCAGTTGCATCCCTATCAGTTCTCCTTTTGTTGTCTCCTTTGCACTAATTCTCAACTATATTCTTGTAAAGGCTCACTTTCATAGACCTCATTAGTGAACGCAAAGGGTATTTATTAATAAGAATTATATAGCAGCCACATTGGGCTGTAGCTAGCTCCCAAATTGTCTCTGGCTAGGAGCCTTTCTCACCGTGGTGTGATTCCACACTCTGAGTCCCGAATGGTCACCCAGGCCAGGTGACCCTTACTCTGTTGTGTTGCCCTTAAAGGGACAATCACTACATTCCTCCCCCTTTAACTCCTTTATTCGATCTTCAGTAACTAATTCACTCTGTTCTAAATTACTAAACATTATGCATGAGTTATAATTATAATTTGGTTATAAGTTAAGTCCTTGAGGGGGTTTTCTATATTTTGCAGAGTGGTGTAGTTCTGTTGTCTGAGATGCTCCCACAGGGTCAACGTTAACAGGAGCTGCAGCAACGGGCACCTCCTCTGGCACAGGCAGTTCATCACGATCTGATTCCACAGAGACATCAGTTATGTTGATAACAGGTCGAGCAGGTACTTAGGTGCTCATTTCTTGTTGGCAACTCTGATTGCTGTGGCATCTCTCTACTACTCAACTGGTCCATGTTATTATAAACGATTCGTCTCTCCACATCCATTTGATATGAAAGGGGCCTGGTCCTGGAGACAGTAGGGCGGCATGGTGGTACAGTGGTTAGCACTGCTGCCTCACAGCGCCAGGGACCCGGGTTCGATTCCCAGCTTGGGTTACTGTCTGCGTGGAGTTTGCACGTTCTCCCTGTGTCTGTGTGGTTTCCTCCGGGTGCTCTGGTTTCCTCCCACAGTCCAACGATGTGCAGGTTAGATGGATTGGCCATGGTAAATCGCCCCTTAGTGTCAGGGGGACTAGCTGGATAAATGCATGGGGTTATGGGGATAATGGCTGGGTGGGATTGTGGTCAGTGCAGACTCAATGGGCCAAATGGCCTCCTTCTGCACTGTCCTGCTGGTCATGGCCGCAGATAGTGACGTTGTCCAGGTACGGGAAGGTAGCCCGTAGCCCGTTTTGGTCCACCATTCGGTCCATTGCACGCTGGAAGACCGAGACCCCATTTGTGACGCCAAAGGGGACGCTTAAGAAGTGGTAGAGACGACCATCCGCCTCAAAGGCCGTATATTTTCGGTCCTCTGTGCGAATGGGGAGCTGGTGGTAGGCTGACTTCAAGTCGATGGTGGAGAACACCCGGTACTGCGCAATCTGGTTGACCATGTCAGATATGCGCGGAAGAGGGTACACGTCCAGCTGTGTGTATCTATTAATGGTCTGACTGTAGTCTATGACCATCCGGGGTTTGTCTCCAGTTTTAACCACCATGACTTGCGCTCTCCATGGGCTAGTGCTAGGTTGAATGATCCCTTCCCTGAGGAGCCGCTGAACCTCAGATCGAATAAAGATCCGATCCTCAGCGCTGTAACGCCTGCTCTTAGTTGCGATGGGCTTGCAGCTTGGCACGAGATTCTCAAATAAAGATGGCAGGGTGATTCTGAGTGTCGAGAGACTGCACGTGGAGCGCGCTGGGTAATTTGGAGGCTGCTGTTCTCCCACTGAAAGTGGAGGGAGTGTTCCATCATACTGCAGGGTCACACTCCTCAGGTGGACCATAAAGTCTAGTCCCAGGAGTATCGGAGCGCAAAGGTGGGGTAACACGAGGAGCCTGAAGTTCTCATAAACTGTGCCCCGCACCGTTAGGTTTATCACGCAGCTCCCAAGAACGGTAACAGACTGGGACCTCGACGCCATAGAAATTGTCTGTCTGACAGTCTGTACTCGGAGACCGCACCGTTTTACGGTGTCAGGATGAATGAAACTCTCCGTGCTCCCGCTGTCAAACAGACAATGTATTAGGCGTCCGTTTACCTCTATGCCCATCATGGACTTGTCGAGTCTGTGAGGTTTGGCCTGGTCCAGGATGATTGACGCCACCGTTGAATCTTGAGTGCAACTGCAGGCAGCTGAGATGGTTGATGATGATGACCCCTGCTGGTCGTCTGCGGTCAGTGCCGACCAAAATGGCTGCGCCCATGGATCGCACGTGGTCGATGGCGTTGAAAGTGGCGGCACTCGCAGGTCGCACGTGTCTTGCGTCGTCGTCCTCAGGAATGGCGGCGCTCGTGAATCGCACGTGGTTGAAGACCTCGACGAAGCCGGAGACAAGGAGACAGGTTCTGCAGAGTCACACGCCGCACTGCTTGGCTTCGAGGGTGGTTTAGCTCTGCACACTTTAGCATAGTGCCCTTTCTTCCCACACGCGGAGCAAAATACCGTTCTGGCCGGACATCGCTGACGAGGGTGCTTCGCCAATCCACAGAAATAGCACCGTGGGCCACCCGGAGCCGCTGCCGCCATCAGGTCCGAGGTTGAAAGCACGATCGCGCAGTTCCTCGGAGCCACTGGGTAGAGTTGAGTCGGTGGCTGTACTTGCCACGATGTTCCCACGTGGTTGGTGGGGTAAGTTTCTAGACTTCTGGAGGCCATTTCCATCGCATCAGCCAATTCCACCGTCTTAGCTAGGTCTAAGTTACCTTGCTCCAGCAGCCGCAGGCGAATATAGGATGGGCCGATTCCCGCCACGAACGCATCTCGGATCAAATCGTGAGTATACTGGGTCGCCGACACTGGCTTGCAATTGCAGGCTCTGGCTACCTGCTGAAGTTCGCGCAGGTACTGTGCCGTCGTTTCGCCGGGCTGCCGCCGTCGAGTGGCTAGTAGGTGTCGAGCATGAATCTCGTTTGGCGGTTTGTTGTACAGTTTCTTAAGTAGTTTGATGGCCCCTTTGTAGTCTTGGGCATCACGGATTGTTGCATACACAGTGTCGCTTACCCTTGCGTGGAGGACCCGCAATCTGTCGGCGTCGTTTTGAATGGCCGTTGAGGCGTCGATATAATCCTGGAAACACTTCAACCAATGGTCGAAAGTGTTCGACGCTCCAGCGGCACGCGGATCTAAGGTAAGCCGATCGGGTTTTAACATTTGCTCCATGGTTTTTTTTTTCAACCAAAAATTGTTACTAATAAAATTGATGCGCAATTAATTCACTCGGGAGGCTGGATCGTACCCGGGAAATAAAGCCTTTTATTATTAACAAGAATGGAGCATACTGCTCAACAATACAATCCCAGACTAAAGGGTCACCAGGCAGTGCAGTGACCTTTATACTCCTACAGGTAGGCGGAGCCAACCGGAGTGTACCACAGAACAATACCAACAGGTGGAACACCCCAACCCTAACCCCAACAGTAACAAGAGTAACATATGTACAAGTACCCATAGTGATAACCATCTATGGTTCACCACACCAACTTTTATGGACATTGAGGCCCTCAAGCAGACATCAACACCCGCTTAAGGCCCACTTTCCACTCCTGGTGGCCATGCCTGCAGTGGAAAGCTGGCAACATCTAGCTCTCCTAACTCCAGGTGTGGGTTTCTGCTCCTGGGATCCTTGGTCCCGCGGAAGGTCCACCACTGGTCGCTAAAATGTCTGATTGGCACTTCATATAGCCAGCCTTCTCCAAAAGTGGCCGCTCAGGGTCTCCAGCCATCAGGCGAGGACTCTCCCCCCACCTCCCCCCGTCCCCCCCACCCCCCACCTCCCTCTTCTCCCGCCCCCCCCGCTTCACCTGGGTTAAATTATGTCCCACCTGTGGAGACAGAAACAGGGTTAATGTTTCAGGTCGAGGGCTTTTCATCAGAACTGGGAAAATAACAGAGAAAGGTTTGTAATAGAGTGGAGGGCAGGAGACATTATATTTTTAAAAAATTCATTGATGTAGGTGTCGCAGGCTGGGCCCACATATATTACCCATGGTGGTGGTGAGCTGCCTGCTTGAATTGCTGTAGTCCATGTAGGTACACCCACAGTGCTGTTAGGGAGACAGTTCCAGGATTTTGACCCAGTGACAGTGAAGTAAGGATGATATATTTCCAAGTCAGAATGGTGTGTGACTTGGAGGGGAACCTCCAGGTGGTGGTGTTCCCAGGTATCTGCTGCTCCTTGTCCTTCTGGATGGCAGTGGTCGTGGTTTTGGCAAAAAAGATAATGATGCAAGATCAAAGCTAGTGGATTGGGACAAGTAAAGAAAATAAATCTGTCTGGAGGAGGTGTGAATAGAAAGATCGTGAGTAGCTGGCATCTGAAAGCAAATCAAAGGCAAAAAGAGAGCAGCATGAGAGAAATAAAACAAGCCAGCAATGAAAAGAGAAGCAAAATGACGCCAAAGGATACAAACTAAAATTGTTGAACTCAATGGGCCCGATTTTACCATTTTCATTCTAAGTGCTGAATCTGGGCGTAATGCAGATCCGACTTGGAAATCTGCTCTCAGGCGCCCCCATACACACTCAGCGTGAAAAAAATATCTCCAGTCCCATTCGCGCTGTGGGCGGGGCTTAGCGTGACCGGAACAATCGGAGCTCTGAACTGCACATGTGCAGTTAGAAAAAAATTTGAAAAAGCGTGCCCATGTCAGATCGCTCCCAGACCACAGAAAGCGGAGAAAGTGGCCCGGGAGCGACAAGCGGGAGCAAGGGTGCACACACACATCACTGTCCCCCTTATCCATCACCCCCACTACCCACACACATCACTGTCCCCCTTATCCACCCCCCCCACTACCCACACACATCACTGTCCCCCTTATCCACCCCGCCACTACCCACACACATCACTGTCCCCCTTATCCACCCCCCCACTACCCACACACATCACTGTCCCCCTTATCCACCCCCCCCACTACCCACACACATCACTGTCCCCCTTATCCACCCCCCCACTACCCACACACATCACTGTCCCCCTTATCCACCCCCCCCACTACCCACATACATCACTGTCCCCCTTATCCACCCCCCCCACTACCCACACACATCACTGTCCCCCTTATCCACCCCCCCACTACCCACACACATCACTGTCCCCCTTATCCACCCCCCCACTACCCACACACATCACTGTCCCCCTTATCCACCCCCCCCACTACCCACACACATCACTGTCCCCCTTATCCATCACCCCCACTACCCACACACATCACTGTCCCCCTTATCCATCACCCCCACTACCCACACACATCACTGTCCCCCTTATCCACCCCCCCCACTACCCACACACATCACTGTCCCCCTTATCCACCCCCCCCACTACCCACACACATCACTGTCCCCCTTATCCATCACCCCCACTACCCACACACATCACTGTCCCCCTTATCCACCCCCCCCACTACCCACACACATCACTGTCCCCCTTATCCACCCCCCCCACTACCCACACACATCACTGTCCCCCTTAGCCACCCCCCCCACTACCCACACACATCACTGTCCCCCTTATCCATCACCCCCACTACCCACACACATCACTGTCCCCCTTATCCACCCCCCCCACTACCCACACACATCACTGTCCCCCTTATCAATCACCCCCACTACCCACACACATCACTGTCCCCCTTATCAATCACCCCCACTACCCACACACATCACTGTCCCCCTTATCCACCCCCCCACTACCCACACCCATCACTGTCCCCTTATCCAACCCCCCCCACTACCCACACACATCACTGTCCCCCTTATCCACCCCCCCCACTACCAACACCCATCACTGTCCCCTTATCCAACCCCCCCCACTACCCACACACATCACTGTCCCCCTTATCCACACCCCCCATTATTCACACACATCACTGTCCCCCTTACCCACCCCCCCCACTACCCACACACATCACTGTCCCCCTTATCCACCCCCCCACTACCCACACACATCACTGTCCCCCTTATCCATCCCCCCCACTACCCACACACATCACCGTCCCCCTTATCCATCCCCCCCACTACCCACACACATCACTGTCCCCCTTATCCACCCCCCACTACCCACACACATCACTGTCCCCCTTATCCATCCCCCCCACTACCCACACACATCACTGTCCCCCTTATCCATCCCCCCCACTACCCACACACATCACTGTCCCCCTTATCTACCCCCCCCACTACCCACACACATCACTGTCTCCCTTATCCACGTCCCCCACTACCCACACACATCACTGTCCCCCTTATCAACCCCCATCCGCTACCCACACACATCACTGTTCCCCCTTATCCACCCCCCCACTACCCACACACATCACTGTCCCCCTTATCAACCCCCATCCGCTACCCACACACATCACTGTCCCCCTTATCCATCCCCTCCCACTACCCACACACATCACTGTCCCCCTTATCTACCCCACCCACTACCCACACACATCACTGTCTCCCTTATCCACGCCCCCCACTACTCACACACAATACTGTCCCCCTTATCAACCCCCATCCGCTGCCCACACACATCACTGTTCCCCCTTATCCACCCCCCCCACTACCCACACACATCACTGTCCCCCTTATCCACCCCCCCCACTACCCACACACATCACTGTCCCCCTTATCCACCCCCCCCACTACCCACACACATCACTGTCCCCCTTATCCATCACCCCCACTACCCACACACATCACTGTCCCCCTTATCCACCCCCCCCACTACCCACACACATCACTGTCCCCCTTATCCACCCCCCCCACTACCCACACACATCACTGTCCCCCTTAGCCACCCCCCCCACTACCCACACACATCACTGTCCCCCTTATCCATCACCCCCACTACCCACACACATCACTGTCCCCCTTATCCACCCCCCCCACTACCCACACACATCACTGTCCCCCTTATCAATCACCCCCACTACCCACACACATCACTGTCCCCCTTATCAATCACCCCCACTACCCACACACATCACTGTCCCCCTTATCCACCCCCCCACTACCCACACCCATCACTGTCCCCTTATCCAACCCCCCCCACTACCCACACACATCACTGTCCCCCTTATCCACCCCCCCACTACCCACACCCATCACTGTCCCCTTATCCAACCCCCCCCCACTACCCACACACATCACCGTCCCCCTTATCCATCCCCCCCACTACCCCACACACATCACTGTCCCCCTTATCCACCCCCCACTACCCACACACATCACTGTCCCCCTTATCCATCCCCCCCACTACCCACACACATCACTGTCCCCCTTATCCATCCCCCCCACTACCCACACACATCACTGTCCCCCTTATCTACCCCCCCCCACTACCCACACACATCACTGTCTCCCTTATCCACGCCCCCCACTACCCACACACATCACTGTCCCCCTTATCAACCCCCATCCGCTTCCCACACACATCACTGTTCCCCCTTATCCACCCCCCCACTACCCACACACATCACTGTCCCCCTTATCAACCCCCATCCGCTACCCACACACATCACTGTCCCCCTTATCCATCCCCTCCCACTACCCACACACATCACTGTCCCCCTTATCTACCCCACCCACTACCCACACACATCACTGTCTCCCTTATCCACGCCCCCCACTACCCACACACAATACTGTCCCCCTTATCAACCCCCATCCGCTACCCACACACATCACTGTTCCCCCTTATCCACCCCCCCCACTACCCACACACATCACTGTCCCCCTTATCCACCTCCCCCACTACCCACACACATCACTGTCCCCCTTATCCACTCCCCCCACTACCCACACACATCACTGTCCCCCTTATCCACCCCCCCACTACCCACAACATCACTGTCCCCCTTATCCACCCCCCCCACTACCCACACACATCACTGTCCCCCTTATCCACGCCCCCCCACTACCCACACACATCACTATCCCCCTTATCAACCACGACCCGCTACCCACACACATCACTGTTCCCCCTTATCCACCCCCCCACTACCCACACACATCACTGTTCCCCCTTATCCATCCCCCCCAGTACACAGATCGATCGCCACCTCTGCCCCCCTTCCCCACCGATCGCCCGCAGAGTGGCAGCGGATCCCCTGCCCCCCCACCAGATATCCATCTGCACCCCCCAACCAGAGATCCATCTGCACCCCCCAACCAGAGATCCATCTGCTCCCCCCCACCAGAGATCCATCTGCTCCCCCCCACCAGAGATCCATCTGCTCCCCCCCACCAGAGATCCATCTGCTCCCCCCCACCAGAGATCCATCTGCTCCCCCCCACCAGAGATCCATCTGCCTCCCCACCAGAGATCCATCTGCCTCCCCACCAGAGATCCATCTGCCTCCCCACCAGAGATCCATCTGCTCCCCCCCACCAGAGATCCATCTGCTCCCCCCCACCAGAGATCCATCTGCCTCCCCACCAGAGATCCATCTGCCCCCCCAACCAGAGATCCATCTGCCCTCCCACCAGAGATCCATCTGCCCTCCCACCAGAGATCCATCTGCCCTCCCACCAGAGATCCATCTGTCCTCCCACCAGAGATCCATCTGCCCACCCACCATAGATCCATCTGCCCTCCCACCAGAGATCCATCTGCCCCCCCCACCATAGATCCATCTGCCCCTCCCACCAGAGATCCATCTGCCCCTCCCACCAGACATCCATCTGCCCCCCCACCAGAGATCCATCTGCCCCCCCCCAATCAGTGAGTGATCGGGCCTCCCCCCACCCCCACCGAGATACATCTTACCCGCCTCCCTCCTCCTCCCCCTCAGACAGAGATCTGGCCTCACTCCCCCCCCCGCCCCCCCCCCCCCCCCCCCCCCCCCCAAGAATGGTGTGGCCTCACTCACTGCCCCCTCCCCCCCAGACAATGATCTAGCCTCACTCCCCCCCCACCCAGAGAATGGTGTGGCCTCACTCCCCCCCCCCCCCCCCCCCCCCCCCGCCGCCAGAGATACATCTGACCCGCCTCCTCCCTCCCAACCAGACAATGATCTGGCCTCACCCTCCCCCCCACCAGCTAGAGAATGATCTGACCCACCTCCCTCCTCCCCCCACCACTGATCCGAGTCAGAGAGCCGTTGGAAGCTCTGAACTCGCCCTTCAGAGGCTGGAGCGCCCGATTCAGACTTTTATTTAACAGGTCCATTACGGCGCGGTTCCGGATTGGCAAACGCGGTGGTGAAGGGGGAAATGCTGATAAAGTTGGGCGGGCAGTTCATTAATTCAATTTAAATGCATGCAAATGCATTTCAATTGTCGTTGCGCCCGTTTCGGGCGCGAATCGGATCGCGGCCATTCCCGGGTCTCGGTAAAGTGGCAATCTGCGCGGGCGCAGGCACGGATCGCGTTAATGGCCTCACACCCGACTTTACCACATTTTTGCACCCGAAAACAGGCGCGACGCAATGGTAAAATCGGGCCCAATGTTGTGTCCAGCAGGCTGCAAAATGCCCAGTTAACAGATGAGGTAGTGTTCCTCGAGTTTACATTGAAGCCCAGATGTTACCAGATCTGCTAAGTATTTCCAGCACTTCCTGTTTTTCTTAACTAACAACTGATACATCATCAGATTTAGACTCAGCAAATTAACACATTTTGGACATTCTGAACCTACAAGTAAAAAAAGACAAAACAGTCATCTTTTGTAACTGAAACGCATTAATTCTTATTGAACAACTTGGCTCAATTTCAAGGGCTCCCGATTTTACTTAGGCTAGCATCTTTTAAAACTAACAACATATCTGTTGAAACAATTAGGGCATTTGGGATTGGTTATTCAGTGTTATTTACTGTTACAAGTTGGCATCGCCTGCGGTTTGACATGTATCCAATGATTCAATTCTGCACAATGAAAGGTCTGAAAGGTCTAAGGCAAAATAATCTCAATGATTAAGAAACTGCCTTCATTAAAGCACTCATCTGTTGGGTCACGAATGACTGAATGCTTCTTCTTCCTTCATTTTTTAGAGTACTCAACACCCATTTAGTTACTCTACCTCATTAGATTTTAACTGAATTGTGCAATCCAGGATTCCAATTCCTGTTCAAATTTCCTTACTATGAATTAGGGAGGTAGTTCCAGACTTTGACCCCGTGACAGTGAAGGAACGACGAGATATTTCCAAGTCAGGGTCGTGTGTGACTTGGAGGGGAACCTCCAGTTGGTGGTGTTCGCCATTGGAGGTCCCACCACTGGCCAATGGTGGGTTGCCTCTGTCACCATGAAATGCAGGTGTGCAGAAAATCCCGCCCTCTGTTTTGTATGGTAAGAGGTGTGTCATTGCTTACGCTTGCAGTGTGCATTCCAATTACTCACATACTTACCCCAAATGAATGTAATGTCACACATTTGGCCTCATGCAAGCATGCACACATACAAAAGCACCCATACAACCATATAAACACATGCATACACACACACACACACACACTCTCACACACTGGGTACCAATAAAGTCAGCGCACTTTAAAAGATTACAGTTAATTCGGACTCTGATTTATTAATTTCAATCTCCTATGTTGCAGGGATGTGGTTTCTTGAATGAATTTAATGATGTGAAGTTGAAGTGAAGCTCTTCTAAACTGAAGGGTTCGCAGCAGGTTGCAATGTTTCTTGCAGTTGAATATTTAAGAGATTGGTTCTCAGATGATCTTTGAAACTGGAACAAGTTAAGTACTTTGGCTGCTTGATGATTTACAGCTAGTTTTAGAGTCTGGTTCTTAGGCTGGCTGATGACTGATGGTTCTGAGGAATCTGCTTGGCTCTGGGGCGATAAGAGTGCAATCCCTGAAACTACTTACGATCACATGGCTGCTAGGTTAACACATTTGAGGTTCATCAGTCCAGTGTGGATGTGGAAGCCATTGTGATCAATAGGATGTTGAAATTGGTCATTCATTTTTGATTTTCCCCTTTGTTCAGCAGGAAACATGGAGATAGGTAGTCTGGAAACTCTATCATCTTTAGGTGCTACCCTATCCTTAAATAATGAGATGTATGGTTCACAAATGGCTGTGAGGTACCCTCACCTATGTTCATTCTTGATCAGATATTTGCCAGAGACTGGACACGGTTTGTTGTCCAAATGCCAGTAGCCACATGATTTACGGCAGCCATCTTAACAGCTTGCCTGTGTCCAATTCTTAAGAATATTGACTGAAATTTCACAATGTGACATGCCTATGCGGGCATGACAATGACACAAAGACACATAGTTATCTCCTCAACTAATCAATCATCTATAATCCTTAGCAGAAAAGTAATTATTGCATCCCGGCAGGCTCAAGTAAGGGAACAAAGAATACTGGAATAAAGGACGGGATACCTACCTAGCAGTACATACTGGGGCCGATTCTCCTATCCTGTTGCGCTGCTCTACGGGCCAGGAGACATCAGCGGAGGCCATTTAGCAGGCTCCCTATGGGCACCATGGCCCCCACATGTCTCTGGCTCCACGTTTTTAAGGATTTAAATTTGAATTTCCATACCATTGGTGGGCCCCGGACTGAAGTCCCCAGGCCCACTAGCGTCTCCCCTCCTGCCAGGAGTGGTTCCCTCCAGTGGGGTTTACAACAGCCCCCCATTAACAGAGGCCATTGAGGCCTACCCCCAGGCAGTGACAGCCTGGCAGTGCCAGTTTGGCCCCTTGGAACTGCCCAAGGGACACATTGGCACTGCCCACCAGGCATTGGGCAGAGCCAAGGGCGCAGGGCCTATTGGGGGTGGGGGGTCCAGCTGCCATTCTGCACAGGGATTGGTGGCAGAGGGAGGGATCAGGAGGCTGGCAGTGCAGGGCTAATATGCATGTGCCAATCTCCGCGCTGACAGATCGGTGCATGTGCAGTGGCCCGCTCAGCGCTATGCTGCCAACTTCTCGGGTAGGCATAGGCCCCACACCCTGCTTTTCAGAGTGAATCTGGCTCGGGCACTCTGTGATCACAGAGCGTCAGAGATTAATTCTGAAAATCAAAATAAAAAAACCAACAGGAGTTACTCCAGTTTTCATGTGAATTCGGCACTTAAAGTTTTTTCGTAGAATCATAGAAATCCTACAGTACAGAAAGAGGCCATTCGGCCCATCGAGTCTGCACCGACCACAATCCCACCCAGGACCCACCCCCATATCCCGACATATTTACCCACTAATCCCACTAATCTACGCATCTCAGGACACTAAGGGCAATTTTAGCATGGCCAATCAACCTAACCCGCACATCTTTGGACTGTGGGAGGAAACCGGAGCACCCGGAGGAAACCCACGCAGACACGAGGAGAATGTGCAAACTCCACACAGACAGTGACCCAAGCCGGGAATCGAACCCAGGTCCCTGGAGCTGTGAAGCAGCAGTGCTAACCACTGTGCTACCGAGCCGCCAAATTTTTAGGAGAACTTTGTTTTCCTTATGAAGAGTCAAATCAGAATACATATCTTAGTTTCAATAAATTATTTCTGTGAATGAGATTAAAACTATTAAATCGATATAAATGGATTGCAGCCAAGATATACAATAAAGATGGCACGCGTCAGATGTAAAGTATTTTCAAAAACAGGCTTGATTCAACAATAACAGGAAAATCAAGCTGTTTCTTGATTTATTTAGGTCAGATTACTGTATTTTGACAATACGAATGTGGCGAAAAAACATTTCTGATGTGACAACGTGTGGTTGCAAAATAATTATCCAAGTAGCAGCAATCAATAAAGCAAACTGAATGCTGATCTTCCAAATCAATGGAGTCTGAGAGCGGTCATTGTGTCTGTCTATGGTCAGGTCACAACATCTTTCAGTTCACCAAAATACAAGGGAAACAAACAAAGTGGAAGCAGGCTGCTGTTAGCTGCAAAGTTACAGAACCATGAACTCCTCGGCTCTGGAAGGAGATAAGCGAGAACGGATTTTACAGAGGTATAAAAATTACCGGCACAGACGTTCTACAGACTTTTAAAAATTGGTGGAAGTGTAACAGAGTGGGATTCCTTTCCCACTGCTTTGACCTGCCATTGCCCATCTCCTGTATTGCAGGGTGCAGTCACTTAACTATTCTGGGTGGGCGATTGCGCCTGTTACAAGACGTCAGAGGTGCCAGCACTCAGAAAGTTGACACCTGAGGCCTGAATTCAACTGAATATGTAAACTTTGACAAATTTTCCAGCCAATTGCAAGGCATCTCTTAAATAGTAATCAACCCCTCCAGGATTATTGTTTACCTCTCAATGTCAGGGGGTCTCAGTTATTGCAGTTTTGAACCTATACCTAAACTCAGAAAACATAAGGGACGGCACGGTAGCACAGTGGTTAGCACTGCTGCTTCACAGCTCCAGGGACGTGGGTTCGATTCCCGGCTCGAGTCACTGTCTGTGTGGAGTTTGCACATTCTCCTCGTGTCTGCGTGGGTTTCCTCCGGGTGCTCCGGTTTCCTCCCACAGTCCAAAGATGTGCGGGTTAGGTTGATTGGCCATGCTAAAATTGCCCCTTAGTGTCCTGAGATGCGTAGGTTAGAGGGATTAGCGGGTAAAGGATATGGGGTTAGGGCCTGGGTGGGATTGTGGTCGGTGCAGACTCGATGGGCTGAATGGCCTCTTCCTGCACTGTCGGGTTTCTATGATTCTGTAAGTCCCATTGGACCTAGCAGGTGGTCACCCAGATAATTTTATGGGGTAGCCTGTGGTCTCTTCCGTACATGCCCAAAACTGATCAACACAACAGCAGCGGGCCTGAAAGTGTAACTTTCCAAGGAAGTTGGAAAGGGTGGAAACCCAGCAAATATGAATTCCTTCACAAAATTATAATCTCTCACCACCTCCATCACCAGGAGCGCACTATAGTTCTATCCCTGATTGGACGTTCCATTATGTGGAATTAAAAATGTTAATCTTGAAGAGTACTTGAAGTTAGAGACTGCAGAACAAGGGAACATGATTAGAAACTGGTAACAGACAAATTGAGTGCTGGTCTCAGGATTCATATCACAGAAAGATTAACACAACACAGAAAATGCTGGATAAACTCAGCAGGTCTGGCAGCCTCTGTGGAGAACACCAGAGTTAACGAGCAGGATTTTCTGCGCCTCCTGTCACTTGTTTCATCGCGGCTGGTGGTGGGATCTTCTGGTCCCACCGCTGTCAATGGGACTTCCACTTTTATTCACCTCCTGCCTCCGGGAAACCCTTGCGGGGGTTTGCTGTCGGTGGGACTGGAAGAGTTTGCCGGCGGGAACGGCTGGTAAATGCTGGCCAATGTTTCGGGTCTATGGCCAGAGATTTCCCATCCCACCTGCCACGGGAATCATAGTGGGCAGGGCAGAAAATTTGGCGGACCATTTAAAGGTCTGTTGAGCTTGGGCGGGAAATTCTGGTGCACGCGGCTGGAAAATCCTGCCTGTTGTTGATTCTTTTACAGAACTGGTAGAAAGCAATGAAGGTGAACGTGGTAACAGAGAAAAACAGAAATCCTGTTAGGGAGAAGAGCAGTACTTCTTCAAGGAAGGTATTCCTGGAAGAGAAATGGCAGTGAATTAAACACTCAAATAAAAGCAAAATCCTGCAGATGCTGGAAATCTGATATAAAAACAGAAAATGCTACATTTTCCTTTTTAAATATATATCCATTTCCCTTTTGAAAGTTACTACTGAACGTACTTCCACTCTTTTGTTATTGCATTCCAGCTCATATCGACTTGCTGAATAAACAAAATGCTCCACATCTCCCACCTGCGCCAGGACTTCACAGCCGAGCTCGGCCCAATGCCAGAAAATCCCACCTGAGGTCAATGAACCTTTGCATAGTCCGTGTCCCGCTCGCCAGGGGAATTGTGGCGGGCCGGGATGGGAACATTCTGGTGTTCATTCTCAAACTGTCCTAAAACAACAAATGCTGGATAAACTCAGCAGGTCTGGCAGCGTCTGTGGAAAGAAACAGTTAACGTTTCGGGTCTAAACGACTCTTCAATGGAACTGAGAAGGTTCTGAAATGGAGCGATTAATAATTGGAGTCGTTTTCTGTTTAAAATAGTGGAATCAAACGCACTGGAGTCATCACAGGTTATTTAGATTTTATGATAGTGAGGACTATAAATTTCTATGGAAGGATCAGCTAAATACTAGCACCACTTTCAATGTTACGTTCAATTCATTTTTGGCCATGAATATGTGGGATAAATATCTTTCTGGTACAGATGTGATTGGCTTCCAGTATAAATGGTATCTAATTTAAAAGTATTTTTATTAAATGCATCTACTGAAAGGATTAAACAATGTAAAATGGATCTCTTTTCTTCCCACAAATGAAAGAACCCTGATAGAACTAGGCTGTGCATGCGTTAAGCAATACTAGTCTTTTACTTTGCCACATAGCTGCAAAGAATTCAGAAACTTGGTGAGAGGCCAATATTCTGTAACCCCTGAAAGTGCTATGTATGAAAATCATTAACCTGACTATAGCATAGTGTATAAATCATAATAGATGGCTGCTTGAACCAAACTCCAGCTTTCAAACCTCAATAAACAGTAAATTGACCAAAATATTATTCACATTGGAGGAAGAAGATGGAGTTGAACCTGATGGCACCTTGAGGCGAATTGAACACTTTCTGTAAGGTGTGTATTGATTGGGTGCCTTTTAAAAAAGAACAAATGCTTCCTAGCTAATAAAATATGTGACCTATAAGCCAAAGTTTTGCCTAAGGTCAAAGTTGCATCCATTTCACTTCATTGCTATTTTTGATGCTTTTGCTTCCTGCTTCCACAATATAAATCCATTCGGAACAAGGGGAGCTCTGGAGTTCTATTACGTTGAAAAGCCTTTTGGATGCTACGCTTGTTTTCTTAGCAACTGAGATATTTAGAGTTGAAAATTGTAATAAAAAAGACGTAAAAATAATCTAATTAAAGCCAAGTATAAAATTGATTTTTGTTCCTTTAAGTACCTTCATTAACATTTTTATTTGCAGTCCTCAGCCTTTCTGAAAGACATGTTGGGGTTTAAGCTGATGCTGTAGGAACACTGGCAGCTGAAAAGACTTAATAACCATAATAACCAGGAAACATTTGTACAGCTCTCTGACTGCAGTGTACAGAAAACTCCCCAAGTTTCATCAGAAGCTAAGAATGGATAAATGCTGGGAATGTTTCCTACCATTATAGGAAGTGTCATTGTGAGAGGAAGGAGAAGGGTGATGAGTGACACAGTTTGTCTTTCTCTAAGGTTCCACAGATCCATTACTGGATTGTTGGGCTGGATTTTCAACTTTTCGAGGTGAGTGGCAGAAGTCAGGAAAGTTTCCAACTTGTTTTTCCCGCCTCGGGAGAGAATGCCAGCAGAGATGGGATTTTCATTCCAGGGACATTGGGTGTTAACAGGAGCCGGGTCTGCCACTTCCAGAAAAGTCTGCCACTTCCAGAAAACTGGAGGCAGCCACAGGGGTTCCCGGTTCCAAGCTGGGTTGTTTGAAAGGCCTGCCTCAGTGCTCTAGGACCTATAGCCTTCAAACCCCCTCAGCCCCCACATACCTCCCATGCCCCATCCAGGCTATTTCATGTCCCCCCATCTATGCTGCATGGCCCCTCGAATCTCCCATGCCAACCTATATCCCCCATCCATGCCCCATGGCCCCCTATAATCTCCATGCCAAGATATGGCACTCCCATTCCCATTCACCCACTATGTACTCTGTATATAAATAATGAACCTTATAGTAACAATTGGATGTTAAAAAGTAATTTTAAAAACTCATTCATTCACAACTTTCCACTTTAAAAAAATCTCCTCTCAGTACAGCCCAATAAAAGTGTCAATCACCCAGACTCTTTAAAGTATCAATTCTGCCGTCCTTACCAGGTTTGGCCTACATGTGACTCCAGAGCCACAGCAATGTGGTTGACTCTCAACTACCTTCGGGCAACAGGGATGGGCAATAAATGTTGGCCAGTCAGCGATGCCCATGTCCCACAAATTAATTTTAAAAATAGCAGAAACTTCAAGCACTTGAAGCCTCTTTTTCTTGTGCAGATAAACATTGTGAAATTGACAGCAGTGATCAGAGAGCCAGAGCTGTCAGTCAAGCAATGCTTTCCTTGGGGCACAGCTGTTTCAATACTCTAATGGATGTCTGAACTCTTAACCAGGAATACAGGCTGAGGTTATTTAACATTATCAAATCTCCACCTGTGTTTTCCCTTGTCGGAACCTACTAAATTCCCAAGCTTTGGCTAGCATAAATCTGATGTTTTTGTTTCCTGCTTTCCTCATGTCTCTGTGAAGCACCCTAAGTTTTTCACTATGCTAAAGACATACAATTCATTTTGCCTTTGCTGGCACTTTGAAAGAGTTGTTCTATTACTCACACTTGCCTATCTTTCCCCATAGTCCTATAATATTTTTCTCTTCAAGTATGTATTCATTTATATATGAGTTCAGATCTGGATCTTAAAAAAAATCTTTACAGGTTAAATAGTCCCTATTCTCAATGTTTAGTGTCTTGTTTAATGCAACTGATAATAAAGAACTGATTTTTTAAAATATCGAACAATGTTGTGTCCTCAGAATGTGCCAAAATGCATCTTGACCAAATAATTACTTTTATTGGGCAGTACTATTGTTGTAGAATAATTAAAATTAAAATTTTATTTTTTTGGTTGTAGTAGACAAAAGTTCAATGTTTACAAATGATAAAATCTTGGAAATAGGGCGAACTTCAGGACTGAAAGGATGGACACATGGGAAGTGAAATTTATTGCAGAGAGGTGTGAAGTGGTGCATTTTGAAAAGACGACTGAGAAGATGCAATGTAAATTAAGTGAGGCAATTTTAAAGGTGGTGCAGGAACAGAGAGATCTGTGGCTTCATATTTATAAACCTTTGAAGGTAGCAGGACAAACTGATACAGCGGCTAAAGGAAACATTCTGGATGTTGGCCTTTACGGACATAGGCAGTGGGGCATTATGTATAATTCTGGGCAGCACACTTCAGGAAAGATGTCCAAGCCTTGCACAGGATGCAAAAAATATTTACTGGAATGGTATCAAGGATTTGGGACTTCATTTATATGGAAAGATTAGTGAATATAGAATCATTCCAGAAAATGCACAGGCTAGTGATCTTTGCAATTATTCAAGGAATCTGCCAATCTGGCCCCCTGCTGTTGACTCTGGCAAAGGCACTGGTGAGAAACCCTGCTCTGTCTGTGCCCAGCAGGGACCCATGCCCTTAGAACTACAAATAGGGAATTTGGCTGCCTCAGGAAACTTGAAAGTCTATCAAAAGTTGGTTCTGTTCATTGGGTGGGGATGGCTGATAATGTCCTTGGAAATATATATTGCAAAGATTGTATAGTTAGAGTACTGGAAGCTTAGATGGAGCATGAAAGAAATGCTCTGAGAATCACTAGTATTAGCAATTTCATTAAAATATTAAAAGGTGAGAAGCATTGTGAAAGATAGGGAAAAGTTGGGGGCTAGAGAGAGGGAGAGCACCAATTGACAACAGGTTATTTCTAGCATTCTGTCCAATAGTGAAAATGGTGCTGAAGGAGCACCCTTAGGTTTGGTATGAACATTAAAATCTTGGATAGACTTGGACCCCAAAGAGGAACTGTCGAGGGGTTAGGCATATCTGACACAAAAAGTGACTCTGAGCTTCTTGGAGACAGTTTTAGCAAATATCTATTGGGGTCAGAGGTCAAAATGAAGAAGGAAAACGTCACGAGCCCACTTTCCCCTCACTCACCTCACATCAAAGTGAGCAATAGTGGTAGGAGGCTCGCTAGTTAGGGGCACAGACAGCCGTTTCTGTGGCCGTGTTCGAGATTCCAGAAGGGTGTGTTGCCTCCCTGGTGCCAGGGTCAAGGACGTCTCTAAGATGTTGCACAAAATTCTTAAGGGAATAGGTGAGCAGCCAGAGGTTGTTGTGCACATTGGTACCAATGACATAGGTAGAAAGAGGCTGAGGTTCTGCAAAGTGAGTATAGAGAGTTAGGAAAGAGGTTGAAAAGCAGGACCTTGAGGGTAGTAATCTCTAGATTACCACCAGTGCCACGTGCTAGTGAGGCAAGGAAGAGTAAGTTAGGACAGATGAATGTGCGACTAAAGAGCTGGTGCAGGGGACAGGGTTTTAGTTCTTGGATAACTGGGACCTCTTCTGCGACAGGGGTAACCTGGACAAGAGGGACGTGTTGCAGCTGAACTGGAGGGGAACAATTTTCTTTGCTGAAAGGTCTGACAGTTCTACTTGGGAGGGTTTAAACTAGAGCGTGAGGGGGCTGGGAACCAGAGCAGCAGGTCAGCAAATTGAAGGATTGAGGGGAAGGTAGATGTCAAAATAAGTAAGTCTGAAAGGAAAGACAGGCAGGGACAGGTTAATGAGCAAGATGGGACTGATGGGCTGAAGTGTCTTTATTTCAACGCAAGGAGTATTATGTGTAAGGCAGATGAGTTTAGGGCTGGATCAATACATGGGACTATGATGTTGTGGCCATTACAGAGACTTGGCTGAGAGAGGGACAGGACTGGCTGCTCAACATTCCATGGTTTTGATGTTTTAGATGAGATAGAAAGGGAAGTAAAAGAGGTGGAGGTTACTAGTCAGGGAGTATGTCACATCTGCACTCAGAGAGGGCTCATCCATTGAGGCAATCTGGGTAGAGCTCAAAAATAAGAAGGGTGCAATCACTCTGATGGGATTATAACCAAAGGCCTCCCAACAGCCACCAGGACATTGAGGAACAAATGTGTAGGCAGATTATGGAAAGATGCAGTCACAACAAGTTTGCCAAAGTGGGTGACTCTAACTTCCCCAATATTGACTGGGACTTCCTTAGAGCAAGAGGCTTAGATGTGGCAGAATTTGTTAGGTGCATCCAAGAAAGCAGCATGTGAATAGTTCAACTGGAGGAAGATTTAAGATAGCTATGAATAAAGATAAGTCAGCACCTTGTGGGAAGGCACTAAATTGGGGGAGGGCAAATTACGACAGTATTAGGCAAGAGCGAGGGATAGTTAACCGGGAGCAAGTCCACATTTGACAAGTGGAAGTTGTTTAATGACCTACTGATCAGAGTTCAAGATCGGTATGTTATAGTAAGGAGGAAGGACAAAGATGGTAAGGTAAAGGCTAAAGGGATGATCCTCTAAAACAGAGATGAGGAGGAATTTCTTCAGCCAGAGAGTGGTGAAGCTGTGGAACTCTTTGCCGCAGAAGGCCAGGTCACTGAGTGCCTTTAAGACAGAAATAGATAGGTTCTTGATGAATAAGGGGATCAGGGGTTACAGGGAAAAGGCAGGAGAATGGGGATGAGAAAAATATCAGCCATGATTGAATGGCGGAGCAGACTCGATGGGCCCAATGCCCTAATACTGCTCCTATGTCTTATGGTCTTATGGCCTTATGATAAGGGACCCTTGGATAATGAGGGTGGTTGTGAATTTAGTCAAAAGGAAAAAATAAGCATATGTAAGGTTTAGGAAGGTAAAACTGGACAAGGCCTGTGAGGAATATAAAGAAAGCAGGAAAGAACTCGAGCAGGGAATTAGGAGAGCAAGGAGGGGCCATGAAATCACCTTGGCAAGTAGGGTTAAAGAGAATCCCAGACATTTAAAACAAAAGGATAACTAGGGAGATGGTTGGACCACTCAAGGATGAAGGTGGGAACTTGTGCTTGGAGGCGGAGGATATGGGCGAGATCCTAATAGAATACTTTACATCGATATTCACCAAGGAGAAGGATATGGAGGATAGTGAGATTAGTGTGGAGCACACTAAGGCACTTTGAGATCAAGAAAGAAGTGGTGTTGGGTCTCTTAAAGAGCGTTAAGGTGGATAAGTCCCCAAGGTCCAATGGGATCAACCCCAGGTTATTAAGGAGGCAAAAGAGGAGATTGCTGCGGCCCTGACAAGGATCTTGAATCCTTGGTTGCCACTGGAGAGGTCCCGAAGGACTGGCGAGTAGCTAATTTTATTCCTTTGTTCAAGAAAGGAAATAGAGATAATCCAAGAAATTATTGACCAGTAAATCTCACAACGGTGGTTGGGAAGCTATTGGAGAGGATTCTTAGGAATAGGATTTATGCACATTTGGAAAAGCATGGCCTAAGTAGAGAAATTCAACATGGTTTTGTGTGGGGCACAGGTCATGTCTTACTAACTTGATTGATTTTTTTGAGGAGGTGATGAAGGTGATCGATGAGGGTAGAACAGTGGATGTTGTCTACAGGGATTTTAATCAGGCTTTCGACAAGGTCCCTCATGATAGGGTCAGCCAGAAGATTAAGATGCATGGGATCCACGGTGACTTGGCGCTTGGATTCAGAATTTGGCTTGCCCATAGAGGTCAGAGAGTAACAATGGAAGGGTGTTTTTCTGGCTGGAGGTTCATGACTAGTGGTATTCCACAGGGACCTCTGCTGTTTGTGATATATATATAAATGACTTGGATGAAAATATAGATGGGTGCGTTAGCAAATTTGCTTATGACACAAAGTTAGGTGGAGTTGTGGATAGGTAGAATGTTGTCAAAGGATAAAGTGGGATATAGATCAGTTGCAGATATGGGCGGAGAAAAAGCAGATGAAGTTTAATCCGGGCAAGTGTGAGGCGTTGCACGTTGGGGGATGTTAAGGGTAAGCATACAGTTAATGGCAGGACCCTGAACAGCATTGATGTACAGAGGGATCTTGGGTATCAAGTCCATAGCCCCCTGAAAGTGGTTACATATGTAGATAGGGTGGTAAAGAAGATGGGGGTCAGGGTATTGAAAACAAGAATCATGATGTCATGTTGCAGCTTTAAAAAACTTTGATTAGGCTGCACTTAGAGTGTTGCTTTCAATTCTGGTCGCCACATTACAGAGAGGATGTGGAGGCTTTGGAGAGGGCACAGAAGAGGTTTACCAGGATGTTATCTGGCTTAGAGGGTTATGATCTATAAGGAGAGGCTGGACAAACTAGGGTTGTTTTCTCTGGAACGGCGGAGGCTGAGGGGGAGACCTGATAGAAGTCTATAAAATTATGAGAGGCATAGATAGGGTTGACAGTCAGAATCTTTTCCCCAGATTTGCAATGTCTAATACTAGGGGGCATGCCTCCGAGGTAGAGGGACAGGATTGGGAACCATGCCATTTGTAGATTTTAAAAAGGGAATTGAGGGTAAGTAGTGACGTTGTGGGCAGAATGAGATGTGTTCACAAAAAAAGCATATGATAGATAAAAGGTCTTTGTTGATTTTAGTTTGTTACTGTAAAAGTATAAAATGTGAAATCCTACAAACATATGAACATATGAATTAGAGCAGGAATCGGCCATTTGGCCCCTTGATCTTGCTCTGCCATTCAATAGTCACATGGCTGATCTGAGTGTAACCTTATTGTAATCTGATTGTAACATTCCCACCTTACCCACCGATAAGCTTTTCACCGCCTTGTTAATTAAGATCAACCCTGTTGTGTGATTCTTTCCATTGGTCACTGAGAAATTCCTATCTCTTTCTAAAAGGTTATTGGTCCCTACTGGGATCTTAACAATCTAAATGCGGGCCATTATATTTACTTAGTAAACCAAACAAATAATGGAGCTCTTCTTCCTCCCACACTGATTCCCTACAATTTCCCTTTTTGTTGGTTGCTACATGGTTTCAAGCATCCAGGATGATTATTCACCCACTTCTGGACCTGTCTTTTTCTCATTTGAATTCTGAAAGAAGGAGCTTTGCCAATTGGCATTCATTTCCTTTCGCAGTTTAACCGGATGATTTCAAAATTATGTTGCCTGAGAAAATACCACTTTATATATTTCTTCTTACACTGATAATTCGATCCTCATATCTATTCTCTGAGGATTCCTTAGAGCCAAGTTATTACAGTGCTATTTCTGTAGTCATTCATTCCTATCCTTCCCAGAAGACTGTTCCCAGCTTCTGAAAATTAAAGATCACAACCAGAAGGTATTACAAGCACTAATGGCTGAGTCAGTTATTTTTGTCGCCGTTTCCAGGAGTTTCGAGGAATCTAATGCTTTCTTTTTCCTCCTGGATGCAAATGATTCATTTTAAATAGTACTTTCGGAGACTTGTCTCACTTAAACCTTTGCGATGAGTCTATTATCCTCTGAGTCATGAAGCCTGTCATGAAACAAGCTGTTAGCAAGTTTGACTCGGATTTAGTTTTGAATCAGCTTTCACTCTGCCAACTGTACTTTGACTGCTCGCATTCAATACATTAACCTTCTATCTACCATTTACTCACTGAATATGCAAGTCCGAGCTAAACATGTTTTGCACTATCCTTACATTTTTCAAATTTCTTATTGGATCTTATTCCGGTTCTAAGGACAATTTTGTTTGTTAATGGAGTGTCTCCAATATATAAAAATATAGTCATGGGCCGCATCACCTCTTAACCATGTTTGATAATCTCTCATGAGATGCCAATCAAGCCATCAAACCATATTTTCCAATCTTTATCTCCGGGACACTAAGGCCGGAATTCTACTGGCCTACCCGCCACGGGAATTGGAGCGGGCGAGGGGCGGGCAATGGGTAGGTCCAATGACCTCGGACGGGATTTTCCAGTCCCGGGTCGAGCGAGGCCGTAAAATCCCACCTTAAAGTTGGGATCTTCCGGCTGCGCTCACCCCAAAACTGGAAAATCCCGCCTGAAGTTAATGGACATTTGCATGGCCCATCCCCCCCCCCCCCCCCCCCCCCCCCCCCGGCCCCCTCCACTCACTATGATTCCTGTGGCAGGCGGGACAGGAAAATTCCCCCCCTAAGTGTTGGTCCATTCAACTAATATTAGCTAGCATTCAGGGTCCATGTTTTCAAAATTCTTTTGTAGTTCTTTTTGATGGCATGCTTTCCACAACATCAGCTGCAGGTTTCCACCTGCTATTTTGAATGGCCCTCTGTGAGCAGAGATTTTCCTTAATGGTTTGTCCATTTTGCCTTTGTAAATGCAAATGGACTATTATTGCAGGTCCCGAGGTGGAGACCACCTGACTGTAAACCGGAGTCACCGCCCTTTCCTTTGGTACACAATAAAGGCTGTTTGTGATGGGAAACTGGCATTGGGCTGAATTACTAGAAGCCCGAAGACATTTCCCTCAGGGACTCCAGAATTCATATGTGTTGGATTTGATAATTTCCCATTCACAGTAACCACTTCCACACGGTGCAACAACATTGATTTTAAAGCTCGCACATGTTCTTTCTGTGCTTTAAGGTGCAGCGTTATTCAGGTATAATTTGTCTCGGGTCATAGTGACAAATGAGTGAAAGCACATCTGTGTCCCATTTTACACTCTGTCCAATTATCTTTCTTGGAGTGTAAAATCAGCTGCCAATACAATATTGCCTATTTTACATTAGCACCCAAAACAAATTTCACCCTCGTTACGTTTCACCTAACACTTTCCCACATTCCAAAAATCACTTCTAGAAGTGAGTTGGCGTGAGGCACATCAATGTATTGATGCTGCATTGAATTTCTTTTTACTTGTTAAGCAGCAATTAACTGAATTTACTCAGGCTAGACTTCAATTACATATCACGTTAATGATGGCCAAATAAAAACTGCAGTTTAATCAGCAGAGGAAACTGGCATAGGTTCAGCATGGAGCAGAGAAGGAGATATCAACAGAAGGCCTTGTGTGTTTCAGCACATGCAGCAGAATGGTTATGGCAGCAAGCCTCAACAAGATGAATTTGTTGGAAGAGGGTTGGCAGTAAGAGGAAAGGAAGATGATGGAAATGTGGGATGACAGGAGGAGCCTCATTTGGAATCGCTGCTACCTCAATATAGTATAGTTACCATGTGGCAAAGCTACATTGACCTCACCAAGCAATGTTGTGTGAGGAAGCAACATGTCACCACTGGTGCCAAGGGGAATGGTGCCATATCCTGAAATCAAAACCATAATCATGGAGCAACATTAACACTTTAGTATTGAGATGTTTTGCGCAAATCCTACGGTTAGAACTGGCAAAGTAGTAGCAGCTTGCCAAGTCTGAGCAATATTGGAAAAGGGCAGATGCTTGTTTAAGCATGGGGAAGTACTGCATATCAACTCGAGTTTACTTTAGATTATTTATTATTGTCACAAATAGGCTTACACTAACACTGCAATGAGGTTCCATGAAAATACCCAAGTCTCCACCCTCTGGCGCCTGTTCGGGTACACTGAGGGAGAATTTAGCATGGCCAATGCACCTAACCAGCACATCTTTCAGACTGTGGGAGGAAACCGGAGCACCCAGAGGAAACCCATGCAGACACGGGGAGAACATGTAAACTCCACACAGACAGTGACCCAAGCCGGGAATCATACTTGAGTCCCTGGTGCTGTGAGACAGCAGTGATAACCACTGTATCACCATGTCACCCCAAGAAAGTCTGATACTGAGGTCTAGGCACCTGAAGTAACAGGGGCACTGTCGAGGCAGTGTGCGGTCAGCAGGCTATCGTTGATTCACTCCTTGAGTGAGGTCTGTACAAAAATAATTTCATGTACCTTCAAACTTTTATATATTGCTTCACAATCCTTTCCTGTTATTGATTTTCTTTTTTATATATACAATTCTTTATTGCTTCAGTTTATGATATAAAGATAATTACAGAAATGAAAACTTTAATTGAAAGGGACCAATTTTTCATCAGTAGGGAATCTCACCTACAAGTATTGGTAAATTGGTGGCTCTCTGCACTCCTGACTCACCTATTGGCACAGCATTTGTTGAAGCTCTGTGTCACTGTCGTGCATTTGGAAACATCAAACATATTGGGGTAGAATTGTTAATTACTGGGTAATGACTGTAGTCATTATTGTTAGTGAAGCTTTACAGAAGAAAGATATAATTCAATGAAAAAATTCTGAAGAGATGCAATGCATTTCATACCCATTTCAAACATACCTCAATGGAAGTTATTGGCCCTGAATTCAGAGAGGGTTTGATTAACACTCAAAGTGGATGACAGAGTAACTTCTACAGTTCTACTCACATTCCTTACCTGTGCTACACCTTTCAGGGCATTGCCTTGCATCACAAAAATAGCAATAGCTGACCATGCTTTGTGTATGTACTCATTATCTGCCATCATCCCTTTCCATAAATGTTCCTGAGCTAAGAAGCAGCAAGCTGAATGTACAGGGCAGCAAAAGAGTGCATTTTGATTCCTGACTTGCAGTAGATGCAACATGGAAGTATATTGAATGGTTTCAGTGTTTTGCAGCAGAGAGAGCACAAGGTTAGGAGGAAATGGATGGTGCATCATTGATCATCGGTGTAGAAAGGAGAGATGCTGCAGCTGAAGAATAAGTAGCTGGTGCCAAGCAAAAGGCCTAGACTGGCTACCGGCCCCTGCTGTGGTGTTTTGTGAATGTGTCCTAATGAGGCCACCTATGTGATGAATTACATGTTAGGAGCATGGATGGATAGGCAGCCATCTACCTCCTTGTAGAACTTCTTCTGTAGGCATGTTGCTGCACATTTTACCACTCAGGACTCAGCGGACAAGTTAGCTACTCCACAGGATGCCACTATGCATATATTCCAACCTAGAGAACCAACTACAAAAGCTGACAAATACATTCAGGAAAGCTGAGAGTGCAGGAGATCAGAAGCAGCTGTGAATACAGGCGCAGGACGTATTAGTTGAGGGGATACAATTCTGAGAGGGGATTCTCCTGATCATTTATCATCATTTTGGCGGAAGAGCCATGGAAGTTAATATTCCTTGCAAGCTGCATGTGTGGAGCTATGTGGAGCAACATAAAAGGTACTGTCAGCTCCTGACCTCATTACAGGCACAGCTCAAACATGGACAAAACAGCTGAATTCTGGAGGTGAGGTAAGAACAACTGCCCTTGACATCTAGGAAGCATTTGAATGAACGTGGGATCAAAGCACTTGCAAAAACTGAAGTCAGTGGGATTCGGATGGAAAACTCTCCACTGGCTCGAGTCACACCTAGGACAAAGGAAAATGGTTGTGGTTGCTGGAAGTCAATCACTTCAGTCCCAGGATATCACTGCAGGAATCCATCTGGGCAGCTTTCCAAGCTCAACCATCTTCAGCTGCTTCACCAATGACCTCTCTGTGATACAGTAAGAAGTCTCACAACACCAGGTTAAAGTCCAACACGTTTATTTGGTAGCACAAGCTTTCGGAGTGCTGCCCTTTCATCGGGTGAGTGCCTTCATCAGGACTCGTCCGATGAACATAGAACATAGAACATAGAACATTACAGCGCAGAACAGGCCCTTCGGCCCACGATGTTGCACCGACCAGTTAAAAAAAAAACTGTGACCCTCCAACCTAAACCAATTTCTTTTCGTCCATGAACCTATCTACGGATCTCTTAAACGCCCCCAAACTAGGCGCATTTACTACTGATGCTGGCAGGGCATTCCAATCCCTCACCACCCTCTGGGTAAAGAACCTACCCCTGACATCGGTTCTATAACTACCCCCCCTCAATTTAAAGCCATGCCCCCTCGTGCTGGATTTCTCCATCAGAGGAAAAAGGCTATCACTATCCACCCTATCTAAACCTCTAATCATCTTATATGTTTCAATAAGATCCCCTCTTAGCCGCCGCCTTTCCAGCGAAAACAATCCCAAATCCCTCAGCCTCTCCTCATAGGATCTCCCCTCCATACCAGGCAACATCCTGGTAAACCTCCTCTGCACCCTCTCCAAAGCCTCCACATCCTTCCTGTAATGTGGGGACCAGAACTGCACACAGTACTCCAAGTGCGGCCGCACCAGAGTTGTGTACAGTTGCAACATAACGCTACGACTCCTAAATTCAATCCCCCTACCAATAAACGCCAAGACACCATATGCCTTCTTAACAACCTTATCTACTTGATTCCCAACTTTCAGGGATCTATGCACACATACACCTAGATCCCTCTGCTCCTCCACACTCTGAAAGCTTGTCCTACCAAATAAACCTGTTGGATTTTAACCTGGTGTTGTGAGACTACTTACTGGGCCGACCCCAGTCCAACGCCGGCATCTCCGCATCATGGCTACTCTCTGTGATAAGATCAGAAGTGGGGATGTTTGCTGATGATTACACAATGATCAGTACCATTCAGTACCTCAGATCCTGAAGCAGTCTATGCCCATATGCAGCAAGACTTTGACAGGAAGTCAATATGCTTCAGCGCATTGGTGAGACTGTATCTGGAGTACTGTATACAGTATTGGCCTCATTATATAAAGATGTATTTAAAGATGTAAATGCATTGGAAGCAGTTCAGAGAAGATTTACTAGGCTAATACCAGTAATGGGTGGGTCTTATGAGGAAAGGTTGGACTGGTTGGTGTTGTACCCACTGATGTTTAGAAGAGTAAGAGGTAATTTTATTGAAACATATAAGATCCTGAGCAGTCTTGACAGGGTGGATGTGGAGAGGATGTTTCCTCTTGTGGGAGAATCTAGAATTAGGGGTCATTATTTAAAAACATGACGTTCATTTAAGACAAAGATGAGAAGAATTCTTTTCTCTCAGAGGGTTGAGAGACTTTGGAACTCTCTTCCTCAAAAGGCAATAGAAGCAGAATCTTTGAATATTTTGAGGCAGAGATAGATAGATTCTTGATAAGCAAGGGGTGAAAGGTCATTGTGGGCAGGCGAGAATGTGAAGTGGAGGTTACAATCAGAACAGTCATGAACTTATTGAATGGCAGAGCAGGTTTGAGTAGCGAACTCATGCTCTGAATTAATATGTTCAAAGGCTCATAGGCTTGGGCTGGTAAGTGGCATGTAATATTCATGCCACACAAGTACCAGGCAATGACCATAGGCAACAAGAGAATCTAATTGTCTCTTTTTACGAATGGTCCCCAAACAAGGTCCCCAAATTTGATACCCTTCATCCCCTCTGTAGGTTCTATCTCAGCACGTGCCCCAATTTGTTCAATTCCCGATGGGACACCCCCAATTGTTATGCCTCTCGGGTGAAGAAGGGTGAACTGGCTCCCTTTCTTTATTCAATCCCCTTGGTTGGTCACAATAAGATTAATTTAAAAAGGATGCCTTTCCTTTTCCCAGTCCAAAAGTATTTATGTTTAAAAAGAAAGCAATTTAACCAGGCTTTCTCAAGTTAAAGAAAGAGTGAGTTTATTAGCTATTGAAACATGAGAAATTAATAACATACACACAAGATTAGAAATAAGAAGAGAGTCCAAAATTAAGTTTAAAAGAAGTACGAATCAGTCTTTGACTTATCCATGAGGAAGGCGCAAATGGCGAAACATTGTAGCCTTTTCTGATTCGTAATTTCAGTCGCACTGACTTCAGCAGTTGATTGGTTGGTTCCGAGATTCCTTGGTTCTGCAGTTTAGCTGAAAGGAGTGTCCTGGTTTATTTTCCACTGTGGCTTTGCAGACTTGACCTGTTTCCAGCAAGCAGAGAGAAAGTGGGACCTTTTCTTTTTGTCTGCCAGAGCAGCAGTTTTTCCTTGTTTCTGTGTCACACATTCTGACACCAGTCCAAACTAATCAGGTTCATAGCTGGCTTTTTATCTCAGTCCCCTCTGTACTCCTGGAAGGGGAAAACTCACAAACATGTCTGGATACACAATATGATTCCTGCTGAGATGATAATCAGCCTCCATTATCTCCATAGGAGAAGAGAGTTCAGTCTGTATTGCTTCTTCCTTTGGTATGTTCCTGTCTGAAGAAGGGTGTGACATTCCATTGTCTCTCAGCACCGAGTTTAATCTACACAGGTGCTTTTCAGACAGTCACTGAATTTATATTCTCTGCCATTTTGGTGTGTATGTCCATTTTATTAAAACATATCTTATTTAAAAGTTCAATAGGTCCGTATGTAATCCGGGGTTGTGCCTTCATTGTGATGCTCTTCTCTGACACATTGTCACTGGCTATAATAGGCCGCAGCCTATAAAAGCAGGCAGACACAAAGAATTCTGATGTGACTATCTCACCTCCTGACACCACCACCCCCACCCCCGCCCCCCTCCTCCCAAAGCCTGCCCATCACCTACAATGTGGAGATGCTGGCGTTGGACTGGAGTAAGCACAGTAAGACGTCTCACAACACCAGGTTAAAGTCCAACAGGTTTATTTGGCAGCACTAGCTTTCGGAGCCTCAAGCTCCTTCTTCAGTTGAGTGAGAACTTGTGTTCACAAACAGGGTATATAAAGACACAAACTCAATTTACAAGATAATGGTTGGAATACGAGTCTTTACAGGTAATCAAGTCTTAAAGGTACAGACAATGTGAGTGGAGAGAGCGTTAAGCACAGGTTAAAGAGATGTGTCTTGTCTCCAGCCAGGACAGTTAGTGAGATTTTGCAAGTCCAGGCAAGTTGTAGGGGTTACAGATAGTGTGACATGAACCCAAGATCCCGGTTGAGGCTGTCCTCATGTGTGCGGAACTTGGCTATCAGTTTCTGCTCAGTGACTCTGTGCTGTCGTGTGTCGTGAAGGCCGCCTTAGAGAACGCTTACCCGAAGATCAGAGGCTGAATGCCTGTAACTGCTGAAGTGTTCCCTGACTGGAAGGGAACACTCCTGCCTGGTGATTGTTGAGCGGTGTTCATTCGTTCATTGTCGTAGCGCCTGCATGGTCTCCCCAATGTACCATGCCTCGGGACATCCTTTCCTGCAGCGTATCAGGTAGACAGCGTTGGCCGAGTCGCAAGAGTATGTACCGTGTACCTGGTGGATGGTGTTCTCATGTGAGATGATGGTATCCGTGTCAATGATCCGGCACGTCTTGCAGAGGTTGCTGTGACAGGGTTGTGTGGTGTTGTGGTCACTGTTCTCCTGAAGGCTGGGTAGTTTGCTGCGTACAATGGTCTGTTTGAGGTTGTGCGGTTGTTTGAAGGCAAGAAGTGGGGGTGTGGGAATGGCCTTGGCGAGATGTTCGTCTTCATCGATGACATGTTGAAGGCTCCGGAGAAGATGTCGTAGCTTCTCCACTCCGGGGAAGTACTGGACGATGAAGGGTACTCTGTCTGCCATGTCCCGTGTTTGTCTTCTGAGGAGGTCGGTGCGATCTTTCGCTGTGGCACGTCGGAACTGTCGATCAATGAGTCGAACGCCATATCCTGTTCTTATGAGGATCTGCTCAGATGAGGAGGATCGCAACAGAACACCTACAGATACTGAAAGATGCCCTCATAAGAAAGCGTTTATATGGAGTAAGGGGAAATATGGAGACATAAGGCAGCAAATTAGAGGAGTAAATTGGAAGGAGGTATTCTCGGGGAAATGTACTGAAGAGAGGTGGCAGTTTTTCAAGGAATGTCTGTCTAGAGTTCTACAGGACAATGTTCCAAGCAGACAGGGAGGAGTTGGTAGGTTAAAGGAACCGTGGTGCACAAAAGCTGTGCGGGACCTAGTCGAGAAGAAAAGGAAAGCGTACAAAAGGTTCAGAGAGCTTGGCGAAGATAGGGATCTAGATGAGTATACGGCTTGTAGGAAGGGACTAAAGAAGGAAATTAGGAGAGCCAGAAAGGGTCACGAGAAGGCCCTGGCAGGTAGGATTAAGGAAAACCCTAAGGCGTTCTATAAATATGTGAAGAGTAAAAGGATGAGACGTGAAGGAATAGGGCCTATAAAAGGTGAAGGCGGGAAAATCTGTACGGAACCAGTAGAAATAGCAGAGGTGCTTAATGAGTATTTTGCGTCGGTTTTCACAGAGGAGAAGGACATGGGTGGATGTACTGCAGGCTTGCGGTGGACTGAAAAGATTGAGTATGTGGACTTTAACAAAGAGGTTGTGCTGGAATCTTTGAATGGCATCAAGATAGATAAGTCGCCGGGTCCGGATGGGATGTACCCCAGGTTACTGTGGGAGGCGAGGGAAGAGATTGCAGAGCCCCTGGCGATGATCTTTGTGTCATCGATGGAAACGGGAGAGAACAAAGAAAGAACAAAGAACAATACAGCACAGGAACAGGCCCTTCGGCCCTCCAAGCCCGCGCCACTCCCTGGTCCAAACTAGACCATTCTTTTGTATCCCTCCATTCCCACTCCGTTCATATGGCTGTCTAGATAAGTCTTAAACGTTCCCAGTGTGTCCGCCTCCACCACCTTGCCTGGCAGCGCATTCCAGGCCCCCACCACCCTCTGTGTAAAATATGTCCATCTGATATCTGTGTTAAACCTCCCCCCTTCACCTTGAACCTATGACCCCTCGTGAACGTCACCACCGACCTGGGGAAAAGTTTCCCACCGTTCACCCTATCTATGCCTTTCATAATTTTATACACCTCTATTAAGTCTCCCCTCATCCTCCGTCTTTCCAGGGAGAACAACCCCAGTTTACCCAATCTCTCCTCATAACTAAGCCCCTCCATACCAGGTAACATCCTGGTAAACCTCCTCTGTACTCTCTCCAAAGCCTCCACGTCCTTCTGGTAGTGTGGCGACCAGAACTGGACGCAGTATTCCAGATGCGGCCGAACCAACGTTCTATACATCTGCAACATCAGATCCCAACTTTTATACTCTATGCCCCGTCCTATAAAGGCAAGCATGCCATATGCCTTCTTCACCACCTTCTCCACCTGTGACGTCACTTTCAAGGATCTGTGGACTTGCACACCCAGGTCCCTCTGCGTATCTACACCCTTTATGGTTCTGCCATTTATCGTATAGCTCTTCCCTACATTATTTCTACCAAAATGCATCACTTCGCATTTATCAGGATTGAACTCCATCTGCCACTTCTTGCCTTCAAACAACCGCACAACCTCAAACAGACCATTGTACGCAGCAAACTACCCAGCCTTCAGGAGAACAGTGACCACAACACCACACAACCCTGTCACAGCAACCTCTGCAAGACGTGCCGGATCATTGACACGGATACCATCATCTCACGTGAGAACACCATCCACCAGGTACACGGTACATACTCTTGCGACTCGGCCAACGTTGTCTACCTGATACGCTGCAGGAAAGGATGTCCCGAGGCATGGTACATTGGGGAGACCATGCAGACACTACGACAATGAATGAATGAACACCGCTCAACAATCACCAGGCAGGAGTGATCCCTCCCAGTCGGGGAACACTTCAGCGGTCACGGGCATTCAGCCTCTGATCTTTTAAGCGTTCTCCAAGGTGGCCTTCACGACACACGACAACGCAGGATCGCTGAGCAGAAACTGATAGCCAAGTTCCACACACATGAGGACAGCCTCAACCGGGATCTTGGGTTCATGTCACACTATCTGTAACCCCCACGACTTGCCTAGGCTTGCAAAATCTCACTAACTGTCCTGGCTGGAGACAATATACATCTCTTTAACCTTTGCTTAACCCTCTCTCCACTCACATTGTGCCTTTAAGACTTGATTACGTGTAAAGACTCGCATTCCAACCATTATTTTGTAAATTGAGTTTGTGTTTTTATATGCCCTGTTTGTGAACACAAGTCTTCACTCACCTGAAGAAGGAGCTTGAGGCTCCGAAAGCTTGTGCTGCTAAATAACCCTGTTGGACTTTAACCTGGTGTTGTGAGACTTCTTACTGTCATCACCTACAAGGCACAAATCAAGAGTGTAGTGGAATACTCTCCACTTGCCTGGATGAATGCAGCTCCAACACTCAAGAAGCGCAACTATATCCAGGACAAAACAGGCTGGTTGACTGGCACACCACCTACCAGCTTAAATGTTAGAATCATAGAATCCCTATAGTGCAGATGGAGGCCTTTTGGCCCATCGAGTCTGCGCCAACCACAATCCCACCCCGGCCCTATTTCCATAACCCCACATATTTACCCTGCTGGTCCCCCTGACACTAAGGGGCAATTTATTATGGCCAATCAACCTAACCTGCACACCTTTGGACTGTGGGAGGAAACCAGAGCACCCAGAGGAAACCCACACAGACACGGGGAGAATGTGCAAACTCCACACAGACAGTGACTCGAAGCCAGGATTGAACCCGGGTCTCTGGCACTGTGAGGCAGCAGTGCTGACCATTGTGCCACCGTGCTGCCCCATTCACTCCCTCCACCATCAATGTAGAATGGTAGCAGTGTGTACCATCTACAAGATGTTATGCAGCAGCTCAAAAGCACCTTTCAAACCCGCAGCGTTCTGCATAACGGCAACAGGCACATGGGAACGCCACCAGGGACAAATTCTCTCCCAATTCAGACACTATTTGGAGATGTTTTGCAGCAGTTCAAGGAGATCTTGAATGCAATTAGGATGTGCAGTACATTCTGGCCTTACCAGCAATGCTCATGTCCCATAACTAAATACAAAGAGAATATGTTTGAAGTACAGATCAGCCATTGGATCATAGAGTAGTCATTATTACACAGTAGCAAGCCATTTGACCCATCAAATCCATGCTGGCTCTATGTAGAGCAATTCAGTCAGTCCAACTCCCCGATTCTATCCCTGCAGCCCTGCAAGTCTATTTCCCTGAAGTGTCCATCTGATTGGCATTTGAAATCATTGATCATCTCTTCTTCTACCACCCTTTGAGACCAAGTTCCAGCTCATTACCACTTGTTGCATAAAAATGTTCTTCCCTATATTGTCCTGTATTTCTTCCCAAACTGTCATATCTATGTTCCCTTGTCTTTGTCCCATCTACTAAACTGAACTGTGTTTTGTTGTCTACCTCTGTCATAATCTTGTACACCTCTATCAAACCATCCCCTCAATCTTCTTTGCTCCAAAGAGAACAACCCCAACTGTGCCAACCTAACCCCATAGCTAAAATCCTTCATTCCTGGAACCATTCTGGTAAGTCTACTCTGCGCCCTCTCCAGGACTCTCACATCTTTTCTAATATATAGTGACCAGAGCTAAAAGCAATACGTTAGTTGTGACTAAACCAGAGTTTTATAAATGTTCAACATAACTTCCATCTTTTGTACTCAGTACTCCCATTTCTGAAGCCCCCAGATCCCATTTTGTGCTAATTACTTTCTCAATATGTCTTACCGCATTCAAAGATCTATGCACATGAAACCCTCATCTCTCTGTTCTTGCACAATCTTTAAAACTGTGCCATTAAGTCTGTATTGCCTCTCCCTATCCCTTTTGCCAAAATACATCACCTCACTTTGCTCTATGTTAAATTCCACCTGGTCACTTATCTGTGTCTTGTTGCAGTCAATTGTTATCAGCCTCACTATCTACCTCACCTACAATTTGGTGTTAGTGACAGATTACAAGTCTCAGAAGCTGAATGGACTACTCATGTTCCTGTGTTCCCTTTGTTTAATTTTAGTCACGGTGGCACAGTGGTTAGCACTGCTGCTTCACGGTGCCAGGGACCTAGGTTCGATTCCCGGCTTGGGTCACTGTCTGTGCAGAGTCCACACATTCTCCCTGTGTCTGCGTGGGTTTCGCCAGGTACTCCGATTTCCTCCCACAGTCCAAAAGATATGTTGGTTGGGTGCATTGGCCATGCTAAGTTCTCCCTCAGTGTACCCGAACAGGCAGCGGAGTGTGGCGACTAGGGGATTTTCACAGTAACTTCATTGCAGCGTTAATGTAAGCCGACTCGTGACGCTAATAAATAAACTTTAAATCGGAAATGCTGTGTGTAGGATTGGACTGACTGCCATGATTGATTTCTGCTCAATCCTCCAATCAAGCATGCTAGCAGCTTGGATAGAGCTTTAGAAATGGATGTTGCTATGATCACTCATGAAGAATTGCCAATCGGAAATGCTGTGATGAACAGCTGGCATTTATTGAACTGCACAATCATGACAATCTTCGAGAAAGACAAGAGAAAGGTGAGTGGAAAATAGTCGGAAAAAAACACAAGAAAGGTTACATGGTAGGATATGAAGAATGGCAGAGTACTCCAGCTCAGCAGTGCTGTTTTCCAGAATGTTTGTTACCAATATTTAGTAAATCAACCTGAACTGGCCCACAGCGGAATTCCAGGTTTAGCATTTATCTTGAATGCCTAGCTGGCTAATTTAAAGGTCGTGGTATGCATGAATTGCAGAACAACATGTACTGTTGATGAACTGAGGAAGGGACTTCAGTCTTTGATGGATACAGAAACATATGCACATTATGTTCTTTGTATTAATGTGGCATGCAATGATTACAAGACACAAACTTACTATGACAAGTTTTGAATTATTGATAGTTTGTCTGATGATTTATTTATAATGTGGATAACATTCCTGTTAGCCCTGTTACTTACTTGTTACTTGGAGCAGTAAGTGATAATAAACAGATATTAGTCCTTGTCCTTGACATTGTTGATGTGTTCTTGCCGAGTGCCTGAAGTTAAATATATAACTGATCCTACCTACGTAATAATGGGGCATAAATCAGCTGTCTTCTGTCTCTTTTTGCCATCTTTAGTCAGGCTCATGGAGACAGGCTGAAGCAATTTACAAACAAACTGTGATTCAGCCAAGTTAATGAGCACATGGTGAACCATACTTCAATTGCAATTGAAGTGGAAAATTCGGTGGTACTTATAGTATTACTGTGGTCACCTGGACCCTCCTCAGTAGCCTTCGGGAGATTTGCTGTTTTAGAAGGTTCTTGGCTTTCATTCAACGCTTATTATTATGCTGTTCCACAGAATTAACAGAGTTTGGAAATAATCCAGGGATTGCAATGATGATGTATTTAAAACAGTGCACTGAAATTTATACTTAGTTATAATGGATTCTGAATGTTAACTGCTGCAGCAAATCAGGAGTCAAACTTAAAAGTCTTATGGCCGACATTTCCCCCAACGAAAATAAGTGTTGGCTGAAAATTTCCCAGCCCGTTTGTCACGGGAATACAGAACTGTGGAAGGATTATGCGGACTTGAAACGTTAACTCTATTTTCTCTCTCATTTTAACTCTATTTTCTCTCACAGATGTGGCCGGACCTGCTGAGTTTATGCAGCATTTTCTGTTTTCATTTCTTTTCTTTAGCAGTTTCTCAATCACCACTGCTACTAACTGTACTTCTGGTTACTTCAAAAAAAAAATGAAGGCATTTTGTATCTCCTGCAATTTAGGTTATGAACAGCCCATAGCCAGGATTTTCCAGCCCCGCCGCAGTGTGCCCCCAACCCCTGCAACCCCCTGCCAGATGCAGGAGCCATTTAAACCTCCATTCAGTTCGGTGGCACCATAATATCCCGATGGGCCGAAGGGGCTGGAAAATCTTGGCCCGTGTCATCTTGCATTCTCAGTCTAACTGCTTGGAGGTGTTGTGCCAAACCTATGCCATACCTCTTGGGTTTTCATCAGGGCCCCTCCTAATTTTTTTTACTGTGCATGGCCTGTTCATTTGAATGTATCGTTGCTTTAATTATTTTTTTGCACTGCCATTCACACCAGTGTGGGGGATAGGCATTCACTGATGAGGGCAGCATTTATTTCTGATACCGAATTGCCCTTGAGAAGGTGGTGGTGAGCCGCCTTCTTGAACTGTTGCTGTCCACATTGTGCAGGTACGCTCATATTGCTTGTGTCGGTACACTCATATTGCCGTTAGGGAGGGAATTCCATGGTTTTAATATAGCAGAGGAACGTCGATATATTTCGATGGTGTGTGGCTGGAGGGGGACCTGTAAGTTCCCATGCGCTTGCTGCCTTTGTCCTTCTAGGTGTTAGAGGTCATAGGTTTGGTTGATGCTGTCGAAGGACCCCTGGTGAGATCCTGCAGTGCAACTTGTATGTGTTACGCATTCCTCTCACTGTGCATCAGAGGTGAAGGAAGCGAATGTTGAGCCTGGTGGATAGGGTGCCAATTTAGTGGACAGGCTTTGGGGAGTCAGGAGGTGAGTTACTCACTGGAGAATTTGCAGCCTCTGACTTGCTCTTGAAGCCACAGCATTTAAATGGCTCCAGTTAAGTTTCTAGTCAGTAGTGATTCCCAGGACTTTGATGATGAGGGATACACAGACAATAATGCCATTGAATATCCTGGGGAGATTCGGTCTTGTTGGAGATGGTATTTGCCTGGCAATTGTGTGGTGAAAATGTTGTTTCTCACTTATCAGCCCAAGCCTGAATGCTGTCCAGGATTTGCTACATGTGGGCATGGACTGCTTCAGTATCTGAGGAGCCGTGAGTGGTGCTGAACATTGTGTAATCATCAGTGAACATCCCCACTTCTAACTTTACGATAGGGGGAATGTTGTTTGGTTTGTTGCTCTTTACTTGTGTTGTCTCCTGGCTTGATGAGGTTTCACTTACGCTATGATTGATTTGGTGATAGTCAGTTTTTAGTTTTCTTGAAATTATTTATTTAGAACTGTTTACATCCAAGACTTCATGGTAAGTATATTGTTCTCTGGACACAGACTGCTCTGTATCTTGTTTGCTTGGAGTCTCTTGGTCTGCTGCTCCTGATATCATGCTCACACAATCATTAATATTGTTGTCTAATTAACATAACCATTCACCTTTTACTCTGCAGAAGGTGATTGATGAAGCAGCTGAACTTGGTTGGCCATAGGACAAGACTCTGAGGAATTCCAACAGCGATTGTCCTTTTGCTTGGTATGACTACAACCAGTGGAGAGTTTTCCTCTGATTTCCAATGACTTGAGTTTTGCTATGATTCCTTGATGCCACAGTTGGTCAGATGTTGGCTTGATGTCAGGGGCAATTATACTTACTCAACTCTATTTTCCTGCCCATTCCCCATATCGCTTTACTCCTTTAGAGACCAAAGATCTGTCTATCCCAGCCTTAAATATATTCAACAATGGAGCATCTGGAACCGCAAGAGAATTCCAAAGAGTCACGACACTTTGAGCGAAAACATTTCTTCTCAACTCAGTCCGAAATGAGCACCCCCTTATCCTGACACTCTGCTCCTGTGTTTTAGATTCTTTGACCAATGGAAACAATCTCTGAGTGTCTATCGGAATTTTGTAGGTTTCAATGAGATTGCCTCTCATTTTTCTAGATCCCAGAGAAAATAAGCCCAGTTTACTCAGGCTCTCATCATAGGACAGCCCCCTCATCCCAGGGACCAATCTAGTGAACCCTTACTGTACCATCTCTAATGCAACTATATCCTTTCTTAAATGTGGAGACCAAACTGCACACAATACTCCAGATGCAGCCTCACCAAAACCCTATGCAGCTGTAGCAAGACTTTTAAAAATTCAATGGGGGATGTGGACATTGCTAGCGAGGCCAGCATTTATTGCCCTTCCCTAGATGCCCGTGAGAAGGTGGTGATGAGCCGTCTTCTTGAACCACTGTGGTGTAATTAGGGAGGAATCCCCTTGCAATAAAGGCCAACATGCCACTTGTCGCCCTAATTGCTTGCTGCATCTGCGTGCTAACCTTCTGCATTCCTTGTATAAGCACACCAAAGTCCCTGAATCATAGAATCCCTACAGTGCAGAAGGAGGCTATTCGACCCATCGACCCTGCACCGACAACAATCCCACCCAGGCCCTATCCCCATAACCTCATGTGTTTTGGGTGTTAATCCTCCTGACACTAAGGGACAATTTGGCATGACCAATCCACCTGAACCTGCACTTAATTGGACTGTGGGAAGAAACCAGAGCACCCAGAGAAAATCCATGCAGACACGGGGGGAATGTGCAAACTCCACACAGACAGTGACCCGAGGCCAGAATTGAACCCACGTCCCTGGCGCTGTGAGGCAGCAGTTTTAACCACTGTGCCACCGTGCTGCCCACAACATCGAGACTTTCAAGTTTCTCTCCTTTTAAAAAATATCCTTTTTGTAATTCTTATGAACGAAGTGAATAACTTCACACTTCCATATTATACCCACTCACTGGACCTGTCTGTATTGTCTTGCAGCCTCTCTGTCATCCTCCACACAGCTTATCTTTCCACCTAATTTGGTATCATCAGCAAATTTAGATACATTACTCTGTGCCGAGCTGCTCCTCCAATCACGGGCTGCTTCTTGGGCATTCTTGCTGCTGATAGGCTCAACTGCACCGCACTTGTGAGCCTATCATGGGAGAGAAGCCGTGTGTGACAGGAACAGGAGCAGCAGGAAAGAATGTTATGCAGATGTGCTGAAAAACAGCAGCTCAGATCCTGACTGACCGCAGGGAACCTGATTGGGCGGCACGGTGGCACAGTGGTTAGCACTGCTGCCTCACAATGTCAGGGACCCAGGTAGTGGGTAAATGTAGGTGGTCCATGCTGGAACAAAAAGAAACTGGGAGGCAGTTCTTCTGAAAGATATCTGGAGTTGGGTTCTAAATTAAAAAGCAGAACCATGAGGATTTTATGATTCTATAAACGTAATATGTAAAAGTGCACTATCTTTATCAGTATCCAATCTGAGTGCGTGTGTGTGCGTGTGTGTGCGTGCGTGCGTGTGTGTGTGTGCGTGTGTGCGTGTGTGTGCGTGCGCATGCGCGTGTGTGCATGCATGTGTGTGTGTGTGCATGTGTGCATGCGTGAGTGTGTGTGAGGGTGTGATGTTGCATTATTTTGGGGTAGTTATGTAAGAATAAATAACCTTCTTTATTTTAAACTGACAATGACTTGCTGCTGAATTATTTAATTGAAATACAAACTCCAAGGGTGTGAAATAGCCACACCTCTTTCCATTCAAAACATACTGATGGCAGCAAGCTGAGATTGCAGACTACAGTCTGCAGCACTCAAATGTCGCGTGGCTTCTGTTTGTACTGCAGTGGGAGCTGAGCATTGGCTATTAGATGCTGCACCATAGTTGGGTCTGCAAGTATTCTCATGGAGTTTGCCATCACCGACATGCTGGATAGGGTGGGCTCCTAGCTCTGAACAATATCCAGTGCCACATTTTTGCTGGGCCCCTCCACGGTTCTCGACAGTGACCATACCCTCTCCGAAAGGCCAGACAGTACACGCAGTTCTGAAAACTCAACAACCTTTATCCGGGTGGAAATACTCAGCCTTTCTGGCAGCATCTGTGGATAGCCAAGTTCCGCACACATGAGGACAGCCTCAAGCGGGTTCTTGGGTTCATGTCACACTATCTGTAACCCTCACAATGCTCATGACTTGCTTGGACTTGCAAAATCTCACTAACTGTTCTGGCCGGAGACAATACACATCTCTTTAACCTGAGCTTAACCCTCTCTCCACTCACATTGTCTGTACCTTTAACACTTGATTACCTGTGAAGACTCGCATTCCAACCATTATTTTGTAAATTGAGTTTGTGTCTTTATATGCCCTGTTTGTAAACAGAACTCCCACTCACCTGATGAAGGAGCAGCGCTCCAAAAGCTTGTGGCTTTTGCTACCAAATAAATCTGTTGGATTTTAACCTGGTGTTGTGAGACTTCTTACTGCATCTGTGGAGAACAGAGTTAACATTTTAGGCCAATGACTTTCAATTCCAATGTTTCTCTGTACTTGATCCCACCAAAGTCCTTGGCTGGAATTATCCAGCCGTTCATACCCCACCACTGCTGCCAGAGAGGACAGAGAATTTGGCGCTCAGCAAAATCTCCATTCATTGCAGTGGGACGGGAGAATCCCATTGACGTGAATGACTGGAGAATCCCACCCCTTATCAGACTTCTCTGCAATAGAACATGTGTAGGACATCTTCTTTCAAAGAGATTGCAACTATGCTATCCTTTCCTCATGACCTGACTGCAGGACAATTGCACCAAGTGCCTCACTTTGTTTAAATACCTTTAATCTCCGCTCTAAATGATGTGTCATGTCAAAATCTGTGATGCTGTCTGTGAATATGGGAGTGACTGGTGGGGTGGAATTCGAATTCACATAAAAATGGGGATAAATCCCACTGCATTTTTCAACAGGATTTTCCAAATGAATCTCCCCCACTCTGAGCACTGCAGAGTGCCTCAGCATGAATCATGCGGGGTCTATTCCCACTGGGGAGGGCGGGAGCTTGGCACTGAGCGGGCCACTGTCAGCGCCGATCTGTCAGAGCCGAGATCGGCACAGGCCGACACTGCCAGCCACCTGATTGCTGCCAGCTCGATCGCTGGCCAACCCCGGGACCCCGCATTGCTGGACCTCTGACTCCCCCATCCCCCGATTGCTGGTCTCCCGGATTTGTCCGTGCCCCCACTCCACCCGCTGGCTTGCCTCTATCTCCCCCTGGCAGTCCCGATCTCCCAGACCCCCCCACAGTACCGATCGCTATCCCCTCCCCTGCACAGTCCCAACCCCCCCCTCCCAACCGCGGCCACCCTGGCCATCCCCCGGCAGGCCAACTCCCCCCACCCACCCCAATGGCCAGCCCCAATCAGCCCTTTCCTTCCTCTGTCCAAAGTGCAGAGAGGCAAAGAAAATGGTACAATAAACTCTGTGAAGTAGCACATTCCTAAACAGTGATTTTCAGAGTACATAATAATATATTTCTTTGGCACCTGACCTGTTGTCTGATCTATGGGTGGCCTCTGTATGCTTCTATGTTTGGCAGTATATGTTTAGCTGAAAATAAAACTGTTCTGAGAAGAGGATATTATGTTGAAAATACTGTAATGTTCGCTGTGGTTATTTTGTAACTTTAGATGTTTGTCCTATTTGGGCTGAACCTGTTTGTGTGAATGTATATCCATTATGTTTTACAAGCCTGCTGTTTTCCATTACCATCTCAAAAGTATTTCTATAACTTGACTGATATTTTTCCATTCTACCTTCAAGACATGAAATAATCAATCCTACTTCAAACAACTGGGGGGCAGAAATTGAGCTCCCATCTTCCAAGGCAAAACCATTTAGAGGTGGAATGGTCTGTGCACATTCAGTGCAGGCGTTGGCCCCACTGCTAAACTCATGGGACTCTTCTTTTAGGTGACCTAGATCAATGTGCATCACTCCTTGGGTGTCTTGCTTGGGCCAAGCGCTGATTGCATGTTAGGCAGAATCTTTCCAGTTTTGTAGAGGCAGGTTTGAAAGCAGACCTGGGCAGGAACAAAACATAAAGTCAGCAATCCCAAACATTCCCAGCTTTGGGCCGTCATGTTATTATAATGATGTGGAGATGCCGGCATTGGACTGGGGTAAACACAGTAAGGAGTCTAACAACACCAGGTTAAAGTCCAACAGGTTTATTTGGAATAAACCTGTTGGACTTTAACCTGGCGTTGTTAGACTCCTTACTATGTTATTATAATGACATAATACCTTAGTCATTTTTACTGCATAAGACACAAGGCACTAATTACTCATAAAGGTTTGGGTAAACATGTTATGGGTTCATTTATTATGACGAGGTGCATGGGAGCGGTTACACATAGATATAAAGCTTGAAGACATCAGAGCTGTGTGCTGTGCTCAGCTCAAAGCAAAAATGAAACTAAGACTGGATGACATAACATGTTTCCCTTCTAATGATGTTTGCTGTTATCACTTAAAGGTATATTACAGCTGTTAAGGTATGGATCAGAATCCCCAAAGTATATTTTGAAGCCCGACTAGAACCCAACAGTTTTTCTGTTTTGGCATTAGTGTGAGGATAAGGTGTTTTACTCCAGGTGTGATTTTATTGACACACTAGGAAGCTTTTATCAAAACAAACTTTATTTAACAATACAATTTAACTATAACGAATGAATTAGCTTAACATTAACCAGTTGAAATACTTAAACATGACAAAATACAATTCTTAACTGCCAACCTATCTTTCTTAGTTCCAATTCAAACAATATTCCTCTTATAGACTTAAACTCCTCTTCAAAGTCAGTTAGCACCACACAGGCTTCCATGCTTGTATGTGCGCTGCCAGTCTTCAAGTCTCCAGAACGCCTCCGGAGAGAGAGAGAGAGAGACCTATTTCTCCTAGCAGGTTCCAAACAGCAGCCTCAAAGAGAAAGAGAGACAAAGAACAAAAGAACAAAGAACAATACAGCACAGGAACAGGCCCTTCGGCCCTCCAAGCCCGCGCCGCTCCCCGGTCCAGGATTGAATCCTGAATCCAGGATCCCCGCCCAATTTTCCAGCCTATCTACATACTAATATCCTATCCACCGAGCTGTCCCTCACAGCTATGATGCTTTGTTCATCACAACCTATTAACTCACCCCTACCCCCCCCATTCCAGACCATGTGATCTCCAGGAAGAGGCGAAAACCCAGAGTGAAAACCCCAGGGCCAATATGGGGAAAAAAAATCTGGGAAATTCCTCTCCGACCCCCTGAGGCGATCGAAACGAGTCCAGGAGATCACACTGGCCCTGATCGGAAAATGCTTCCCAACCCTATTCATTTCCACTTCCACGAACACCATATGAATTCCCTGCCCCCGAGACAGGTTCCCAACTACCCGCAGTCTCGCTCTGTACTGGCACCAGCAAGATGATCATAGAATGAAACCTTGAAACGAGAAACAAAGAACAATTAGCCCACGCCGCTCCCTGGTCCAAACTAGACCACTCTTTTGTATCCCTCCATTCCCAGACCTCATGCTTCTTTCAGAAACCGACAGGAACTGCCTGCTTTTCCCTGTATGCTTAGCTCCTCCCATTAAGCACGTGACTCTGTCAATCAACCGAATCAAAATGATACTCTGAAACCCCAGGGAAAAACTAAATAAGCAAAAATGCTTTAACTCAGATTAAAACTAACACATCCTTATCTAAAATCAATCATTATTCTGCATTATCAGCATGTGAGCTGTCTGTTTTCCAGACAAGTCAGCACTGTGTAAAACAGAGCTGAATTTTAAACATACCCTTCACAAGAAACATGATATAATACATTTCTTAAGGACACAGTATTATCGCACTGATTTTGCTGGAGGAGGGTGAACGCAGCTGCAGTGAGTAGCCAATAATGAGCAATTAAGGGCCTAATGAGGGAATGGGGGGCTTATTCTGGGATCTTCCTGGCATTGGTTCAGCCTCCAGTTGAGTGGCAAGCCTAGTGAATTTGGGGGGATGGTCTCCTGGCAACAGACCAGAGGGGGCCATTGGAGTGGAGGGCTTTGCACCCAGTGACAGGTTTGGGGGCATGAAATGTTCCCCTTCTGCTCTGAGGGGCCTACTAGCTTTGGCCCTCATCATTTTTGAATGTGATACACGCCTCTGAGGATGCCTTGTGCTCTCCTACCTGCCCGAGTAGCATCTATCTCTCCTGATAGGACTGCTGGTCAACCAAGGCTACAGGCCATCTGATTTGACCTGAAATCACTCTATCCATTATCGCTAATCCTGTCATCAGCAGATTCTGCTAACTAAGGCTGGGGAATAAAATAGTGGCAGCCCCAAATTAACCCCTGTAAGTCAATCTTCTGATGCCTCAGCAAGTGTAAGCCACATAAGTAGTCTCACAACACCAGGTTGATGTCCAACAGGTTTATTTGGTAGCACGAGTTTTCAAAGCACCATTCCTTCATCAGGTGAGTGCAGGAGTTGTGTTCACAAACAGGGCATATATAGACACAAACTCAATTATAAGATAATGTTGGAATGTGAGTCTTAACAGGTAATCAAGTATTTTCAGGTACAGACAATGTGAGTGGAGAGAGGGTTAAGCACAAGTTAAAAAGGTGTGAATTGTCTCAAGCCAGGACAGATAGCGAGATTTTGCAAGCCCAGGCAAGTCGCGGGGGTTACAGATAGTGTGACATGAACCCAAGATTCCGGTTGAGGCCGTCCTCATGTGTGCGGAACTTGGCTATCAGTTTCTATCCGGCAACTCCACATCATAAGCCATGTAGAGCAGGAAGGTCCCCAGTTTCACCTCTGTACTGAGTTAGCTGATCTCATTTAGGGGTACTGGAGAGACAGGACTAGTGGCAAACGCAGGAGTTTTGGTGCTCTGGATTGGGAGTAAATTCTAATTTTTATCCAATCCAGAAAGAACTAAGTTCAAATGGAATCTAATTCACAGACACAGAAGAGAGACAAATGTGATGTTAGTGTATCTTTAAGAAAGGTTTTTTTAAAATTATGTTCTCTGCAGTTGTGAGAAGACCTTTTCTATTTTGTTTCCCCTCATTGTTGCCGGGCTGTCTGCTAGAAGTCCTTTTATTGTTACTTCAATGGCTTAAATGGGATTTAATTTATTTTTACTCTGGGATCTTTTATGACCTTGCATTGAGAGAGGGAGGATTGATTGACAAGTCAAAGTCAGGTCGTTCCTTCCCCAGCAAAAAATCTAAGGATTCATTTTCAGTTTTAATCTAGAAAGTGGTGGACATCAAGCTGAGAAGAGATGTTTCTCTCTCTTTCTGGTTTGGAAATTCTGCTGTTGGCTGGAAGTAAGGTTACTGGCCATCCTGGAGAAGAAAACATGCTGTTGGTGGTTGGCTTGCCGAGAGTCTCTCTCTCCCTGGTGTTCTGGGAAATTGTTCTGACTTCAAACTGTTCTGGGTGCATATCCAGAAGGCTGTTAGAAGTTACAAGGTTGAGAAGCCAAAGTTTCAATTCTCCACCCAGGGAACTGTGTTCCAGTATCATGTAAGCATTCGTGCTTTGCTGTGTTAAACCTGTGGAAAGGGTTTTGTTTATGGGATTGGTTTGACTGGGACATCTCTTATATTCATTAAGGGTTGTCATGATTGTTTTCATTCTTGTTTGTAATTGGCAAAGGTTATTGCTAAATTTCTCTCTATACACGTTAACTATATACCTAAATAAACTTTGTTTGATAAAAGCTCCTTAGTGAGTTATTTGAATCATACCTAAAGTGAAAAGTCTCTTGCTTCCCCTAGCCAAATTCAAAGTGCAAAACTTATAATCCAGGCGGACTTCATAAAATACTTTGGAGTTTCTGACCTGAATTAAAGCACAAACAAGATCCAAGCTGACAGGATGAGGCATTGCATCCAATCTTGGGCTTGATCTGACCATTCATCTTAGCCAAAAGATGGCTTTGAAATGTTGCATCAAGTAACACCTCGGTTAAACCACATTGGCTACCCTGATCATAGACTCTTCCCTGCTAGGGCCCTGATCACAACTTTGTTATGCTTATGCATGTCAAGGAAGGATGAACTCTGATTCCATTGTAATATTATTGCAGTTAAATAGCTCACTGATATCCATATCAAAGTTTCACGTATGAATCTTGAGCATTGGCTTGGGCTGCAGGTAATTTAAAATATTAGTTTAAAGCCTTGCTGCTTTCAAAATGCGTGCACAAATTTATATTCAGCATATGGCATAATCTCAATATAACTGATACCATATACTGTGTAGTTTGAATACCACATATCAAATTAGAGGAACATATAAAACCACAGGATATTCATTTACTAACCGTACATTTTAAACTTGTTTTGCAGGATATTGCAGGCAACTGACTGCATTTAAATGTCCAGAAATACCCCACAGCTGGGGATCAATGCAAATATTGGCACTGCAAAACTGAACCTTAATTTGCCAAAATAGTTATATCTGTCCCAGAGCTAAGGCCTTACTCTATGTTTTCAGAAATGTTATCAGTATGACTAATTATAAAATCTTTGAAACTGAACAATGGCTTTACAATGACTGAAGCCATTGCTGACAATGGGTGAATTCCTCTCCCTCACCCCCTGCCCCCCCGCCGTGGCGTGTTTTCTGGCAGTGCGATCTTCCAATGACACCAATGTCTATGATGTTTTATGTGGTTAGCCCGTCCAACCCTGGGGGAACCCACCGTGGAAGTTGAGAGCCAGAAAATCCAGCCCTACGACTCAAACAGTAGGAACTTCTTGGCCTTCAGAATAGCTACAATCTCATTATCTTTTAAGATGCACTAACAACCCTGCCTTGCAGGAAGATGCCACATATGTAACTACCAATTCTATCCCATGGCCTGGCAACAGTCTAATATTAAACCAGTCGGTCCACAAACTTAGTATCCCATTTGATCCTGAGGTGAGCTTTCAACCTCATATTGATGCCAGTCTAAGACTGCCTATTTTCACTTCCATAACATCATCCGACTTCATCCCACCTCAGTTCATCTGCTCATAAAACCCTCATCCATGCTTTTGTTATCTCTAAACTTGACTATCCCAATCCACTCGCGGCTGTTCTCCCCAATCTACTCTCTATAAACTTGAGGTCATCCAAATTTCTGCTGCCCATGTCTTAACTGACAGAAAATCTCATTCCCTTATCAGAGGTCCCATGGTGGCAAAATGACCAAATGTAGAATCAACATGAAGTATCAGTGCGCCGTTGGAGACAGTTGAAGTGAATGATGTCTAGAAACTCTTTGAGGGTGAGAGTTCGGAGAATGCACTGATGGAAGTATTTTCATAGGACTACATGTGTTATTAATATGCTGTTATTTATGCAACGAGATCCAACCAAATATAAATCCCATTTGAAGTGAATATTGATGCCTGGTGTTTATTATTTTAATTATTTGCTTTACATAGATGGTGAGGAGCTATAGAACGTAATTTGTATCTGCAGACCAGGACAGACTTTTAACTTCATCACTCATCAAATATCAGGTTAGCTTCCATACATAAGATGGAAATCCAATTCCTGGTACCCTCGCTCTATTCTTTCAGTAACAGGCATGATGGGTGGGATTTTCTGGCCGCACTCGCCCCGAAACTGGAAAATCTCGCCTGAGGTCAACGGACCTTTCCCGCCCCTCTCCCACTATGATTCCCGTGGTGGACGGAACAGGAAAACTCACCCCTAAGGATTCTTAATGGTTTCTTTGCAAACAATCCAAGACTGCAGCAATATTATCCAAAATTGAAAAATACATTTTGAAACTGCACATCAGGTATAGAATCCATAGAATCCCCATAGTACAGAAGGAGGCCATTCGGCCCATCAAGGCTGCACTGTCCACAATCCCACCCAGGCTCTATAACCTCACATATGTACCCTGCTAATCCCCTGACACTAGGGTCAATTTAGCATGGCCAATCAACCTAACCCGCACATCTTTGGACTGTGGGAGGAAACCAGAGCACCTGGAGGAAACCCACACAGACACAGGGAGAATGTGCAAACTCCACACAGACAGTGACGTGAGACCGGAATTGAACCTGGGACCCTGGCGCTGTAAGGCAGCAGTGCTAACCACTGTGCCACCCAGGTAGTACCTTAGAGAGACAGAGGGATATGGTCCGAGTAAGGGCAGTAGTTTTTTTGTAGTTTAGTTCGGGCATCATGATCGGCATGGGCTTGGAAGGTCAAAGGCTCCAGTGTTGTATGTTTCTTTGTTCTTTGTTCTTTGTAACCTGACTGGGCAGATCACTCCTGTCTGTTACAGGATCTGTCTAATTTTCATTGACTGGTGCTACAATGTGCGAGCAATCCAATCTGATGGAGTACCAAAGTGGTGAAGACAAAGATTTACCTTAAAAATTGGTCACAGCTGGGACCCTTCATTGAAAACCTCAGAAGTTCAGATAAATCAAACAGTAAATAAGATTTTTCAGATGCTGATGCTCAGTTCCAGTACTTGTGTTTTTTCTTTTCATCTCAACAATTCTGCCAGAGTATTCCCAGCACATTAAAAAAAACGGAACAGATTTAGCTCTGCAATTCACAAAGAGTTTCAAGACAGCTGTATTTTATTGCTTACATTCATTTAGCTGCACACAGAGGAAGTGGTTGTTAGCTTAATGCCAAATCTTTATGGTAAATGCAAAACTGGGACTCTAATTGAATGTGTAGCAACAAGTCTCTTTTTATCTAGTATTAAAACAAAATTATTGAAAAGAACAGGGATTGCCATATTAGGCCACACATTCACCAGGTCAGTAAATAAGTAATTGACTATCTAAATGGAAATGCCACCTTGTTCAAAGCCAGTTTTTTCTCTTTGTCAAGACAGAGCTCAGAATAAAGTGTCAGTTTGCTGGAGAGAGGCCATAATCAACCGTATCTCCAGAGTACCTAGGTTTATAAATGCTTTAGCTTCAGACTTGCTGTAACATGTTAGACTGGATGTTCTGGAATAAGCAGGACTTTAGGAAGCTGTAATTAATGAAATGGACCTGATCATTATTATGAACTAATTTTGACACCATATAAGGGACACAGATACATGATTTGAAAATTGCAAATGAGATTAACAATGACAAGTTCTTTCTGTCCATAGAGTAAGTAGAAACTCAATAGCTGCCTGCAAAGTCATCAACGTATGGCCCTGAATCGACTTGCACTTCCTGCCACTGTGCCACTATGTTGGAAGAGCCACAGAAACCCAGAAGAAGTATATAAGCAGAACATCTACCACATGCTTGACTACATTGTGCTGGAACAGAGACAGAAAGTCCAAGAAAATTCAGGAATTAGGTCAATGAACATTTCTAAAACAGAATGTAGAAGTGGTTTGATATTATAGTGGAATACTTCATGGAACAAATGGTTCCTGCACTGGTGGAAAGTATACAAACTGTAACCTCATTGGTCAACTTATCACTCTACACTTACTATTGGTTCAATAAGGAGTGTAAGCAGGCATTTCAAGAACCAACCTGATGAAGCTGCAACACAGGACTACAAACATGATGCCCAGAGGAAGCAGTGCTGAGTGGGTGATTCATCTTAGCCTCCTCCTGCAGTTGCCAGTATCACAAAAGCCAGTCTTTAGCCAATTTGATCCACTTCACATGATATCAAAAAATGGCTGAAGACATTGGAGAGAATTAGAGCCATGGACGCTGATAACATCCTGGTTGTAGTGCTGATGATTTATGCTGCAAAACTAGCCGTGCCCCAAATTAGCTGTTCCAGTGCAGCTACAACACTGGCATCTATCTGACAATGTAGAAAATTGCCTAGGTATATTCTGCCCACAAAATCCAATCCAGCCAATTACAATCGCCTCAGTCTACTGTCAGTCTAATGGAAGGAGTTATTTACAGTGCTACTAAATAGCATTTGCACACCAATAAGTTGCTCAACTGTGCTCAGTTGGGGTCCATCAAGACCACTCGGCTCCACAGTTGCATTTTCTTATGGTGGGTCCTACCATCTTCAGCTGCTTCATCAATGACGTTTCCTTCATAATAAAGTCAGAACTGGGACATTCGCAGATGACCTCACAGTGTTCAGTCCCAGTTGCAATCCCTAGATAATGAAGAAGTCCATTGCTGCATGCAATTTGGCAAGATACCACTGAACACCACCACCACACTTCAAAATGGCGAATCAAAGTCTCTCTCGCTCAAATTCACAAGCAGTTCTGCCTCCAGTCTCTGGCTTGATTTAAATTAGCGAGCGAGGTCAAGAGTCCAAGATCATCACAGCTTGGGGGGGGGGGGTGGGGGGGGGGGAGACGGCGACCGCAGACGTTGGGGTAAAAGTAAAGGGTTTTTAAAAAATCACAGCACTGTTTCATTATTGAAGCTTAGACTGATAAATGGCAAGTGACATTCGTGCTACAAATATCAGGCAATGACCATCTTCAACAAAAGAGAATTTAACCATCTTCCTTCGACATTCAATAGGATTACCTTCATTGTATTCCCCACCATTGACCACAAACTTAACTAGGCAAACTATATAAATACTCTTCCTACTAGTGTAGGCCAGAGGCTGGAAATTCTGCAATGAATAAACTCACTTCTTGACTCCTCACTTGCCTAGATAAGTGCTGCTCCAATAACACTCAAGAAACTTGATAACATCTGGGGCAAAGCAGCCTGCTTGCTCTTGCACCCCTTCCATTCTTTTAAACATTCATCCCATCCACTACCACTGCACCGTGGCAGCAGTGTGTATCTTAGACAAGATACATTGCAGCAATCCATCAAGGCATCTTCAACAGCATCTTCCACCCTCTCTACCACCTAGAATAACAAGGGCAGCAGATGCATGGGAACACCATCACTGTTAAGTTCCCCTCCAAGTAACACACCGTCCTGACTTGGAACAATTATTTGTCCTTCACTGTTGGTGGACCAAAATCCAGGAACTCCTTCCTTCACAACAAGGTGGCTGCACCTACACCACATGGATTCCAGTGATACAAGAAGATGGCTCACCACCACCATCTCAAGGGTAGCTAGGAATGGGTAATAAATGAGGACCTTGTCAGCAATGCCCACATGAACAAAAAGGAAATAAATTGCCCTGAACTCAGCAACTGTATCATGAGGTCTCCTGCAGCATTCACATCATGCGTATTGTTTCTTAGTATTATCTTTAATAAAATATATAAACAAAGTTTGTTATATAAACAAAGTCTGTTCAGGACATTTCATTTCTGGTAGAGAAAGGTGACTGCTACAAATTGTGTCTCTATCAATATTAATTTTTATTCTTGACTGTTTATTCAATGAGATAGCTCTATTTATTCAACAAGGGCTTTAAAACAAAGATGGATATTCACAACTTTACGCTGAGTCTATTACATTGTTATTTTCAATAGTACAGAGCCATGAAATTCATCATTAAAGTAGACTGCGGCTAGATAGTAACTGCATTGACAAGAATGGGTATTCATTAGGTATACACATGGCCCAAAATACACTTTAAAAGTTCACAAAACCCCCTCTGCTACTTTTATCGGTTCCATTGTTTACGGCAATGTGATCCATATTCAGAATAATTGGAAGTGAACGGGATTACATGTATTTCTCATCAATGTTCGTGCATTGTGTGTTTCTTTAAAGAAATTCTACTACTTCAATGAGTTGCATCCCTTGGTGGAGTGAATAAAATTAGTGGAAGGTTGATGAACCAGTCAGAATCCTTCAGATACTCACAGACAGTGGGTTCTGTGTACTCGAGCCTTGGAATGCTCAATGGCAGATCGCTGAATACAAACACTCAAAGTAGGAGCAGGAGTGGGCCATTCAGCCCCTTGAGCCTGCTGTGCCATTCAATAAGGTCATAGTTGATCTGTTTGAGTTTTGAATTCCACATTCCCATCTACCTTCAATAACCTTTGATTCCTTTGCCAAACAAGAATCTATCTATCTTCACCTGAAAAATATTCCGCCTCCACCACATTCTGAGGCAGTGAGTTCTAAAGAGGCACAACCTTCTGAGAGAAAAAATATCTTCTCACCTCTGTCCTAAAAAGCTGACCCCTAATTTTAAAACAGTGCCCCTTAGTTCTGGATGCACCCACAAGAGGAGCCATCCTTTCCATGTTCACCTTGTCAAGACCATTCAGGCTCTTAAAAGTTTCAATCAAATTACCCCTCACCTTTCTAAACTCCAATGGAAACAAGCCCAGTCTGTCCAACCTTTCCTCATAAGACAACCAACACATTCCAGGTAATCCTCCTCTGAATTGCCTCCAATGCATTAACGGCCTTCCTTAAATAAGGAGGCAAAATCTATACACAGTATTCGAGATGTGTATAACTGAAGCACAACATCCTTACTTTAATGTTCAATTTCTCTTGCAATAAAGCGTATCATCTCATTAGCCTCCTTACTTACCTGCAGGACCTACATACTAACTTTTTTGTAACCCATGCACGAGAACACCTAGATCCCACTGCACCTCGGAATTCTGCAGCTGTTCTTTGTTTAAGTAATACTTTGCCTTTTTATTCTTCCTGCCAAAGTGAACAACTCCCACATTATAGTCCACCTGCCAGATTTTTGCCCTCCGACTCAACAGGGAATATTTTCTAATGGCGACACCAGTGAAAAATCTCACAAGGCTGCAGGAATGAGAATCCCCACGGTGAGATCACTTCTCTGATTTCTCTGGGAGACGTATGAAGGTCTGCACGCCCAGTGAGAATCGCGCAAATTGGCTGCCACTAGAGTCTCCCGGCCTGCTGCGCTAAAAAAAAGCAGTGCATCAGGATGTTGGGATGGGAGAATCGGCACCCCACTCTTCGTTGTTGGTGCATTCTTGGGTTTTATCTCTCTGTCCCTTCCTGCCATTCTCCGACCCTCATTCCCCATGTTACTATTATGGTCTCCTGTCTTGAATCTACCCCTTGATTTGCTGCATCTTCTCAAGCTTTATCCCTCACTCCTCCAGCACCCCCCCCCCCCCCCCCCCATTTAGTTTTAAGCCTCCTCTCTACCTCCCTACCTTTGTGGCTCGGCAGAACACTTGGCCCAGCATGGTTCAGGAGTAGACTATCCTTCCAGTACAGCTCTCACTTTCCCCAGTACTGATACTAGTGACCCACCTACTCAGGATATAGATAGGCTAGAAATTTGGGCAAAGAAATGGCAGATGGAGTTCAATCCTGATAAATGCGAAGTGATGTATTTTGGTAGAAATAATGTAGGGAGGAGCTATACGATAAATGGCAGAACCATAAAGGGTGTAGATACGCAGAGGGACCCGGGTGTGCAAGTCCACAGATCCTTGAAGGTGACATCACAGGTGGAGAAAGTGGTGAAGAAGGCATATGGCATGCTTGCCTTTATAGGACAGGGCATAGAGTATAAAAGTTGGGGTCTGATGTTGCAGATGTATAGAACATTGGTTCGGCTGCATTTGGAATACTGCGTCCAGTTCTGGTCGCCACACTACCAGAAGGACGTGGAGGCTTTGGAGAGAGTACAGAGGAGGTTTACCAGGATGTTGCCTGGTATGGAGGGGCTTAGTTATGAGGAGAGATTGGGTAAACTGGGGTTGTTCTCCCTGGAAAGATGGAGGATGAGGGGAGACTTAATAGAGGTGTATAAAATTATGAAAGGCATAGATAGGGTGAACGGTGAGAAGCTTTTCCCCAGTTCGGTGGTGACGTTCACGAGGGGTCATAGGTTCAAGGTGAAGGGGGGGAGGTTTAACACAGATATCAGAAGGACATATTTTACACAGAGGGTGGTGGGGGCCTGGAATGCGCTGCCAGGCAAGGTGGTGGAGGCGGACACACTGGGAACGTTTAAGACTTATCTAGATAGCCATATGAACGGAGTGGGAATGGAGGGATACAAAAGAATGGTCTAGTTTGGACCAGGGAGCGGCACGGGGTTGGAGGGCCGAAGGGCCTTTTCCTGTGCTGTATTGTTCTTTGTTCTTTGTTCTTCAAAATCAGTCTTCCAGCCAGGCATTCAGCTCTCTAATCTTATTTGCCCCAGGTCCATTTGTATGTGGCTCAGGTAATAATTCAGCGATTATTACCTTTGAGGTTCTGCTTCTTAATTTGGTCCCTACTCTTCATACTGACTACGCAGAACCACTTTCCTTGCCCTACTTAAGTGACTGGCACCACAACAACTGGATCCCCCCCTCCCACTGTATGGTTCTCTCCGGACATGAGCAAATGCCCCAAACCCAGGCACCAGACAAACAACATAGCCATCTGGACCCTTGTTCTTTTCTACAGAGAGCAGTGTCAATCCCCTCACTATACTATCATCTCCCACCACTACATTTCTTTTTGCTCCCTCCACTTAGACAGCTCCTGTACAACGCTGTCCCGCCCAGCCTGCTCATCCACCTTGCAGACCTCACTTTCATCCACACAGGTTGTGAGCATCTCAAACCTGTCTGACAATTGCAAAGTCTGATGCTCCTCCACTACTGTCTGCTCAGTCCCTTCACCTGCCTCACTCATAGTCACAGCCTCCTGTCCCTCACTTTTGGCCAAAAGAGATGACCCTATTCTATGAGGTGTGACCATCTTCTGGAACAAAGTGCCCAGGTATTTCTCCCCCTCCCTTATGCTGCTCAGTGTCTGCAGTTTGGCTTCCTGATCAGTAATCCTGATCTAGAATTCCTTTAGCTGCTTACACCTTCTGCATGTCCTGGATCACCTTGGCATCCAGTATCTGCCACATTGGGGTGGCACGGTAGCACAGTGGTTAGCACTGCTGCTTCACAGCTCCAGGGTCCCGGGTTCGATTCCCGGCTCGGGTCACTGTCTGTGTGGAGTTTGCACATTGTCTGCGTGGGTTTCCTCCGGGTGCTCCGGTTTCCTCCCACAGTCCAAAGATGTGCGGGTTAGGTTGATTGGCCAGGTTAAAAATTGTCCCTTAGAGTCCTGGGATGAGTAGGTTAGCGGGTAAAATATGTGGGGGTAGGGCCTGGGTGGGATTGTGGTCGGTGCAGACTCGATGGGCCGAATGGCCTCCTTCTGCACTGTAGGGTTTCTATGTTTCCACAGCTGCAACACAACACCTGCTTGGCCATTGTTCCTTATACTTTTAGTTTAATTACCTTCTTAACTCAAATAATTCCTGTATATATTATAATTTTCTTATTTATTAAAACTAGTACCACCTACAACTAAAAGTTATATTTTTCTTAATTCCACAGATATGTGTTTTAAGAATTTATTTGATTTAGTTATATTTATTTATCTTTACTTATTTTAATTAATAAATCCTACTGCACCTGATAAGTATGACCACTGCTATTACATAAACCTTAGGCCATAACTTCCTGGCTCCCCAGCATCAGATTTGGAAGGTACCCTGATGATGCACTGGGGAATCCCTCTTGGACGTTTTCACTTAAAGGTTTACCAGGCAATTGTCCAGAAGGGCTAACTTCCCCTGGACAAGTGCATTGGGCTGGGATCCATCCGACAAAGTGATTTCAATTGCTCACTTCAGATGGTTCTGCCAGTTTTATACTCATAATTACTCTGAAAGAGTTAGGAGGAAAGAAATACCTACCCGCCACCCCCCGCCCCCACCAACCTAGGACGAGAGGAAGGAGTGAAGTGCGCTTGTAATAAGGATGAAAGGTATTGGAGTGTTCCTTTGAGACAGAGCAGAGGGAATTGTTGAGAGTGGTCGGGGAAAGGGTGAGGTATTGTGAAATGTGACTGCAAAGGTGGAGATGTGAAGAGGCTTACTCACCCTCACTGCTCTCATGGATTCATTGAACTTTTTTTTATATTGCAACCATGTTCTGGGTGTGATACCAGTAGCAGTAACCCTGTGCACATCTGGACCACTGTTGCCTTTGAGATGGTACTGCGTGAGGTGGAGAAAAAGGACCTCCCTTCATTTCTTCACCCTTCTCAATAGCAATCTCAACCCAGGCACCTGAGAATTGGGAGGTTGCTTTTGCACTCCCTCTTTCCCTTCCCCTCCATCTCTCTGTATGCTATACTTCAGTTTATTGAAATGTTTACTCCCTGGTCAGTGAATTAAAGTTGCATAACAGTAATTGCAAACAGGTGAATTAAGAGGTGCTTTAAATACAGTTCGGAGAGTGGACCTGCAACTACCACAAGGTGCATGGCCTGATGTACTCCTGGAGCGGAAGGATAGCGAACTTAAATGAGGTCCTGCGAGCTCGAACAGCGCGAGCCTCACAGCGACAAGCCAGCATGAGATTAGTGCTTTCCCAGTCAACCCCCCTGCCACTTGCTCTGAGTGAAAATCAGGACTCAAATCTCTCTGGACTGTCACTACATATCATTTAAAAGTAATTTTATTAATGAAATGAGTGGATTTTAAAATTTTTGATTCCCTCCCTGGAAACATCTCCTAGCCCCATTTTTAGTGTCAAATGGAAACTGATAACTGGTAATGTTGTCTGTTTCTGGGAGTTGGACATTATCTATGGGAGGCCCTATAACATGCAACACCATTAAAGTGCTCTGTGATTTACTCGATGAATACATTTCAGGTTTCAGTGATACAGATGCAAACTGTCAATAACAATTAGCGTTAACCGCACTAAATTATTATTGATCAAGATAATATGATCACACTATCCTGTGATCATTGCATTAATTGGCATACATCAGCATTGAGAGAGGGATATTGCTATTTCTGTATATTTAACTGGGATGAATTTGCATTTCATGTGGCCCTTATTTTCAAACCTAATAATATAAAAATGCATTTTTTTGTGCGGTAAAAATTTAAAATGTAATCAGCCACTGGTGACATTGAGCATGACCGGGATGAAGGACTGAGAGGGTGAGTTCCCTTGTTCGACTTTCATTTACCCATTTTATACGGTTGCTCTGCACCAGGTACATTTCTTGCAACAGCAGTCCCCTCGATGGGCCAAATGGCCTGTTTCTGTATCATTATAACGTTACCTGATTCTATAACCTTCAGAGGCGTTCTAAAAAGGTGTTTACTGGAGTTGAAAAGAAGGCTGAGAAACTTGAATCCATCTTCTCTGGCAAGATTAAAATGTATAAATCCCATGTAAGAAAATATCTTGGGCCTTTTACTAAATCATTAAATCCAGGGTCTTTTAGAATCCCACATGGTCCATTATGAACAAACCTTAGCCAAACATCAATAGTGCCAAAAAAAATCAACAGGGGTTGAGGAGGGGGCGGAGGATAGGAGTTGGAGGCGTGTTTCCCTTTGTGCTGTGTGTGTGGCACAGTCACATATCTACAAATAACTCTGGAATTTCCAGTCATGGCTCTCTCTCTCTCTCTCTCTCCCATCATGACACCGCTGATGGATTGGAGGAAATGGTGGAAACACAATATGGCCAGCACTTTCTGTTGTTTTTTTGCAGGCTTCCCAATGATGTTGCATTGAAGTTATGACAGGAAATCTGGACAATCCATGTGGACATTCAAGGTGAACATGTTTACAATTTTGCCACTCAGTGCATAGAGACAGCTTATATCCTTGACTGCGCAGAACTACTATAATCAGACTGTTAGGTTGATTGGCCATGATAAATTGCCCCTTGGTGTCAGGGGGATAAGCAGGGTAAATACATGGGGTTATGGGGATAGGGCCTGGGTCGGATTGTTGTTGGTGCAGGCTTGATGGGCCAAATGGCCTCCTTCTGCACTGTAGGGATTCTATGATTCTATGATTACAGCACTGCCTAAACTTCAAAAGTGTTTCTTTGGGTGTAAAGCACCTTGCGATGCCTAATGGTGGTGAAAGCGCTATATAAATCCAAATCACTTACTGGAAATATACCCAGAAAAAAAATAGAACAGAAGACAGGGCTGATGCACCTTAAAGGCAAAGCCTGTGCCCAGGAAATTGTTGGAGAAATTGAAATAAGAGAAGGCTAAGTTTGTCTTTTTCTTTCCTTTGAATTTTCAACTTTTATTTATTAATGCTACAAATGTTTTATTTCTGGGATATGTTGTGATGCTTTTCTGCAACATCAACTTGCAGCCAAAAGATTTGGAAATATGTCGGTGGATAAATTCAAGGAGAAAAGTACGCTGCTCAATCCTTTGTAATGTAGTTGAAACCTACTTTTGCACGTTGTCACAGAGCAGCCTCACAGCGCCAGAGACCCGGGTTCGATTCCCGGCTTGGGTCACTGTGTGTGCGGAGTCTGCACGTTCTTCCCGTGTCTACGTGGGTTTCCTCCGGATGCTCCAGTTTCCTCCCATAGTCTGAAAGACGTGCTGGTTAGGTGCATTGGCCATGTTAAATTCTCCCTCGGTGTATCTGAACAGGTGCTGGAGTGTGGCGACTAGAGGATTTCCACAGCAACTTCATTGCAGTGTTAACATAAGCCTACTTGTGACACTAATAAATAAACTTTAACTTTAAAGAGTGTAGGTTATCACTACAAGCATTCCCAGTAGTTTGACACTGTGTGACAAGATTGTGTGACTTCATAGAATCCCCACAGTGCAGAAGAACCACAATCCCACCCAGGCCCTATTCCCGTAACCCCATATATTTACCCTGCTAATCCCCTGACACTAAGGGACAATTTATCACAGCCAATCAACCTGACCCGCTCATCTTTGGACTGTGGGAGGAAACCTGAGCACCTGGAGGAAAGCCACGCAGACACGGGGAGAACGTGCAAACTCCACACAGACAGTGACCCAAGGTCGGAATTGAACCCGGGTCCCTGGCACCTGTGAGGCAGCAGTGCTAACCACTGTGTTGCCCCTTGTATTTGGATTTATATAGTGCCTTTCACCACCATTAGACGTCTCAAGGTGCTTCACACCCAAAGAAATACTTTTGAAGTTTAGTCACTGCTGTAATGTAGGATAATATTGTAATGTTGGATAATGTTGTAAACTATTCCCTCCCTTTCAGCTCTCCTGACTTCAATTTTACTCAGTCCTGTGCTTAATATTTCTTAAATTGAAGTTGATACTTTGAACAAATGTGAAACTGCTCAGAACATAGTAATAAGCAATTTCCCCAGATATGACGTGCCCCTGCTGTACAGGATGGCTCATACTAAAGCTCATTTTCATAAACACCCTCAATTCTAGGGTTGATTATTTTAGAGCTACTCCAAAATCCGGGAAAGGAAAATTCTCGGTGCACTGTGTGTAGCGAAACAGAAAATGTATTCCATGTTAATACACCAGTGCCTGCGTTAGACATAACACACAAAGGAAAACGTCCTTCAGGTGAGCGTTGTCAAGCACTATCAAGAGTTGGGGGTTTGTATGTATTTGCATTTAAATCCATACTGCAAACTAAACATTGAATATCTATTGGGTACAACAATTATCTCCCATTTATACTACTTGTGTAGAGAAACAGATTGTCATACTTTTCACGGTTCAGTGGTCTCTCATTTGCATAATTTATTCCTGTGTTGAGACAGGGACTAATTTTTATTCTACTCAGTCCGCAGAATTCTGCAAATAGTATATTTTAATAATCTGTCACAAACCTAGTCTAAATTTCTATCTGCCTAACTCACCGGTACTGTAAATATAAATATATTTAAAAATTAGCAGTCCTTGAAGGGACTGGAGTAGGGAATGTAGATGGTAGTTTGCTGCAAGGCGAGGTGTCAACACTAATAAGGTATTTTTATTTGATCTCCCAAGAGACTGCTGACATGAAAACATCATTTTAAGATATTAAGCAAAATATTAAACATAACATTTTGATGTTATTCCTTCATTTCTTATATTTGGTTTGCTCTCTGTGTCAATGTTTTATTTTTATTCCCCTTTTACTCCTAATCCTTGGCTTGCTTTCCCCCCAACTGTTTTTCTCCTTAAGTTAAATATTCATATTTTCTTGATTCTTTCCATTGCTTTAAAATGTTCCACCGCGCAGCTTCTCATAAATTGGGAGCTGAGACACATGTGGCTGATTCACCAAAGAATGCTCCTGGGATGTGTCGATATGTCAGTGTACCATCTTGAAATCAGCCCAGGGATTGCACAACACTGAATGTAGGCTCCACCCCAGTCTGCGAGTGTGTTGTCAGGTGCTAAATGCCCTCCTTATTCAATAGCTTGCCATTGAATTGTTGGGTAGGACACAAAGCAACACTGATTGGCTCAAATGACACATTCATTGAAAGGCAGTGAATCATAAAATCACTGAATACAGACATCAATCATATTCTGACAAAATGTCCTTCCAATGGTCCTTTTGGTTCTCCACCCATCACAACATATTCCAGAAATAAAACATTTATAGCATTCATAAATAAAAGTTGAAAATTCAAAGGAAATAAAACAAACTTAAACTTCTCCCTTTGTCTGCGTGGGTTTCCTTCTGGTGCTCCGGTTTCTTAGAATCTTAGAAACCCTACAGCACCGACCACAATCCCACCCAGGCCCTACTCCCATATCCCTAGATATTTACCCACTAATCCCTCTAACCTATGCATCCCAGGACACTAAGGGCAATTTTTTAGCATGGCCAATCAACCTAACCCGCACATCTTTGGACTGTGGGGGGAAACCGGAGCACCCAGAGGAAACCCACACAGACACGAGGAGAATGTGCAAACTCCACACAGACAGTGACCCAAGCCAGGAATCGAACCCAGGTCCCTGGAGCTGTGAAGCAGCAGTGCTAACCACTGTGCTACCGTGCCTCCCACAGTCCAAAGATGTGCGGGTTAGGTAGATTGGCCATTCTAAATTTCCCCTTAGTGTCAGGGAGACTAGCTCGGGTAAGTGCATGGGGTTATGGGGTTAGAGCCTGGGTGGGATTGTGGTCGGTGCAGACTTGATGGGCTGAATGGCCTCCTTCTGCACTGTAGGATTATATGATTCTATGATTCTGTTATGTCAATTTCTCCAACAATTTCCTTGGCACATGCTTTGCCTTTAAGGAGCATCAGCCCTGTCTCCTGTTCTATTTCTTTTCTGGGTATATTTCCAATTGATGTCCCAATAGTACTGTTGGATAGCAAAGGCCTGATAGGAAAAATGCACTCATATGACTGTTTCATAGTGATTATGGCTGTGATGGAGCAGAAAGCTAATGGCTGGCCCTGGGTTCTAAATCCTCTGCTCTGGTACTGGTTGACTTCCAGCCCAAATGAGAATGGAAGTTTTAGGCTCAAAAAAAATCCAGGCCTTTGATACCTTCTGCACACTCAGTATTGTTTAATGTTAAATTTGCATTTATGTAATATGTTTCATATATGAGGGATGTTACAAAGCGTTTCACAGCCAATGAATTAACTTATCATGTGTAGTTGTTGTCATATCGGCAAGTACAGCAACATATTTGCAAACAGCATGGGTGCACCAATATTAAATGAATGATCAACGGGTATCTGTTTTAGATGATGTTAATTCAGAAATGAATGTTGGCTTTGATGCTGGGAGTATTCCCTAATCTTGATTGAGGAATTCTATGGGATATTTTGGTCCTGATCTTGATTGGGGTGGATTTTATTGAGGGGCGACGGGGTGGGAAGGTGTTGAGGTCGGCTCACACACTGTGCAAATTTGACTCTGCAACGAGCATCCTTGTTTTTCAACCTGGTTGTCTTTCTGAAAGCCAGCTTGATTGACAGACTTGGTATCTGGTCAGGAAAAGTGCCCTCCAGCTGAAGGATGCCTAAAAATGGCAACCCCAAATTCTGTGAGGCCAGTTCCCAGGGGTCAGAATTGCCCATCCCGATCATATGGAAACCGAGATAGACCAGAATACAAAATGGTTGTGACATCACGTGGTCGGAAGTCTCTCCTCATTCTCTGCATCCTCCGACCCCCACGTTTTCCTGAGGTCTGGGGAGGAAGTGACCCTCGGAATTAAAGCCATTACAGGCTCATTAAAAACCCATCTCCACTAACTTTTCCAATTTTCAGAGAGGGGACTGAACTTTAGCAACGGTTTGGTATCAGACCCAAATTTTGAATTAATTAATTATTTTACCAATAAATCGCTCTGTACCTTTTCCCAGCAGGAAATCTGGCATGCAACGACAAATTTCGAAATCTTGCTTGTGTTCCGACAGCAGGATCTTACAGTTCTGTCAATGCCACACACCCGCCGCAGGTTTCCCGATGGAGAGAGGTGCATTCAACAGGAAACCCCATTAACAACAGTGGGACCATAAGATCCCACTGCTAATAAGTGTTGCACCACCTCCCACCACTGCGGAACTCGCTGCAGAGGGGGTGGAAAATCCCACCCATCGACTTACGCTGAAAACCTTTGCGTGGCTGGGATTCTCTGGTGCCACTGCAGTGAATGGAGTTTAGGCTGAAAGTTAAAACGGTAAAGTGCTGAAATATCAATCTAACCAGCGCTGCCCTTCACTCTTGCCATCTTAGTGCTGCTACAACTTCTTAACCTACGTGCCTACCACTACATCTTGGTGTCTCCCCAGAATGTATATCAGAAGCGGAGGGGACCAGCTGCCTACCTCGCCCCGTGGCCTGTGATGCCCTTGGCGGGTGTCTTCTGGAGGGTCTGGACCTTGAGGGCCCTGGTCTCCTTCCAGGTGTCTGGAATGTTTCCATGACACCCTCTTCATCCCACTGCTCCTGAGGTGCCCCCGTGTCAGGAGGGGGGAGTCAGAATGTGTAGCCACAGTCGCAGTCTTCTGGCTGGAAGGCCCCGGCATGGGCTCAAGCCCTTCCTCCTCCCTTGGGGTTCCTGAGTCACTCCAGGGGACGGCGGTGCTTCTGCAGTGAGCTCCAGAAGCTCTGGTGTCACCTGGCACTGCCAGTTCTGGAGGACAACCTGCGTCCTACCCATGGTGGTCGAGCCCTCTGTGATGGCCATCTGAGTCGGGGGCCATCTGTCAATGGCGGCACAAGTGCCCTCTGAGACTGGGTCACGCTCTTCAGCCCCTCAGCCATGACCCTATGTAACTGCTCAAGTTCTCAAGGGCTGCTGCTGTAGCCTGCTGTGTCTCAGCGCTTCCCGCTGGGTCTCTTGCAAGCTCTCAAGTCTCTCAGCCATGGGCGCGGAATCTTGAGAAGCCTGTTGAGGCCCTCAGCTGTGGCCCACTGTGACTCAGCAGTGGCCCTCTGGGACTCCGCTGTGACCCACTATGACTCGGCCATTGCTTGGAGCCTGCCACTCATGGTGAGGATTCCCTGCCCCAGGTTCTCCACTGCAGACGCCACCCTTGCAGTGTTGGCCTGGGAACCACGCAAGACTGGCAATAGCTGGTCCGCCTGAAAGCTTTGGGACTCCTCCCAGCAGCCTCGCAGTCAGTCCAGTGTGGCCATCAGCCCCTCCTGCTTTCCCTGGCTCTGTTGCTGCATCTCCAACAGCTGAGGGAGAAGTGATCTCAGAGGCCCAGCATATAGCCTGGGGCCAACTGAGTCCACGCATCCGGCAGGGCCCCGCGTGCCAGAGGCCTTGGACGTTCCCTCCTCCACCCGATGTACATCAGCAGATGTGTCGTGCTCACCAGAGAGTGACCCAGATGCCTCACCACTAGCCTGACAGACCGATGTATCTGGATGGTGAGTTGTGAGGTGGAAGCTGACGCCAAAAGAATGCCACCCTCGGAGGTCCCTTCATCCGCTTCCTCCGAGGAGTCATCAGAGGTGTCAGGGGCAGAATGGGTGGGAGCAGCAGTTGGGGCCGCAATGCCAGATGGCCCAGGCAGGTCAGGGTCCCTTCCTGCAACACAGCACACAAGGTTAAGTGCAAGGGAGGGAGAGGAATCTGGGCTGCATGCAACTTACTTGAGATATCTCCAATGAGTGGAGCGTTGGCAGGTGCTCACTGCTATGCTCCAGCCTGACCACGCTGTCACTGATGGTGTGAATCCCCTCCTCTCCCGCAAGCTCCAGCGCCCGCTCCTCAAAGAGGGTGAGGACCCAGATCTCAAGCACACCACCCCCTGTCTTCACCCTCTCCTGGCGATTATGGGCATCCTTCTCCTGTGGGGACAGAAAGAGCCAAATCTCTTGGCATGAATCCTGGAGGGTATCGGGGGGGTGGCCTCAGAGCGCAAGGGTTGTGATACTCTTGGGGGAGTGGGGGAAGGGAGGTGCTTGGGGGTCAGGGGTTGGAAGCATGCAGGGTGCTGGGGTGGGGGTATCTTTGGTCATTTAGGAGTAAGATGCTAGATGAGGTTAAATATTCACCCTTGCTGCCCGGATTAGGTCATTCAGTTTCTTGCGGCACTGCCTCCCGCTCCTCCTGGCCAGTGCCCTGGCACTAACACTTGCTGCCAGCGTGTTTCCATCCCTTCCCCTGGAATGGCATCCTGCTGGGCGGAAGAAGATGCCCCATTTTGCCTCCACTGCCTCCAGAAAACTGGCAAGATCTGCATCCGAAAAATGGGGAGCTGTCTTCCTGGAGACCATTTCTTCGTGCACTGCCTGCCTGTCTGTCCATCCTTGGGGTTTTTATGGAGCTCTCCCTTGTTAAGGCAGATCAGCTGGAGGCAGTTTGGGTGAGTCACGCGCCCGTTAGAGCATTCCAGCGAGTTTAATGCAGTTTACCTTGTTCCCATGGAGGGGAAGCCAAGTCAGCAGAGGGTGCGAAGGTAAGAGGGTCAGTCATGTTGGAGTGTTTGCCAATGTCCGTTGGGGGGGGAGGGGAGGCTGTGTCTGGCCTGGGAAGGACGTTTCTTTCAGGAGAGCTGCTGTTTTTTAGCTTTTTCTGCGCATGTGCTGCTGGCTGTCTGGTGAATTAAGCCCCGCCCACTTCCTCTGACGGCTAGAAACGGTCTAGCCCATATTTTCAATGACTCAGTGCATAACATTGGGTATGAAAACCTGTCCAAAAAACTGATCAGGAATTCTCCCATTTTCACACTAGCTAGACACATGGAAAAAATCTCGTAAAATTCCGCCCCAAAGGTCTTGCAATTCCCTTCCCTTTCTTTGGTCCTCTGTAATGTTTGCCTGCAAACAGGCAGGCTTCAGATTTTTCTATTTTATGGAGTGCAAATAGTGAGAAACACATGATCATTCTCCAACGTATCTTGGTTGCCTTAAATGAACACACATTAATCACTACGATATTTTACAAGGATTCCTATGTCAAGCCCAGTTAACATTTTGTCTGGCTCGAGTTTCATTTCTCAGTTGCCACTTGTACTTGTGACAGGCTAAAGTCTGGCCACACATACTCAGCATTTACTGAGGTTTATTTATTGAACGATATAATCTTCTATGATTGTTTAGGATGGGTCAGCACAAAATGAGCTGCAGTTGATGAATGTATGATTTATGGCAGCTGGGTAGCCATGCGATAGAGTCACCATGGCAATATACTGTAGGTCAACCATTCTCTCCTCAGCCTTGTTATGATCCTTAGCCAGACATAGGGTCATGGAGGTTTGGGGACCAATACATTTTGTTTAAAGTAGATAAAGTTTGAAATTCAAGATGTTTATTGAGCAAACAAAGACACAAGATTCCATGGGTTTGGAACAACCAAAGATAAACTTTACAAGTTCAGAAAGATAGAACCATTTATAATATCTATCTTATACTGTAATATTCAGGTGAACTGTGATCAAACACAGCACACTCCAAGCTGAATGACAGATACAACCAAACCTGATTCCAGGATTTCTCAACAACCCACCCAGATGTTTGTCATATTGTGAGCCTACCAATCTCACTGCAACATTGCCTTTCACATGAGGGTTTCCAACCTCCACTTCTGAAGATCTTGCCTTGGAATTCTCTCCAAAAGTTGCTTCCACTCAGACAGGTTCAACAACGACCCACCTTGCAGAGCCTTCTCTCTTGGATCTCTGAGTACGCGCAAGCTTCACCTTTCCAGCACAATCTTAAATCTTTGGCTGTGTCCAGCAGAGCATCACAGCTCCAAAGAGGTTCTACCTTTGCCCCAAAGGCCCACAGCACAGGTCATCAACCTTTGGCTGCCTTATTGGATCTTCAGGGCTTCTCTGATGCCTACTTTACTTAAAGTCTGCCCCCTGCAGCTCTTTTGTTTTATTTGGAACCTATTTCTCTGCTCATTTCAAAAAAACCTAACTTAACAGGACCAAATCTGTCTCCTGTTGTTAGCCCCTTACCTGAGACTTGCTTATGGAACATTTCCATGTCTATCTCCCTGGTTTAGGACCCCTCCCTGTCTCTCTCCTGTGTCCTACTCCTTAGGATAATACCTGATAATGGCACCTGACCTGTATTGCTGTCCTTTTGCTTTCTCTCTGCACAGGCGCGCAGGGCCGGTCCTTAGCCCGAAGAATGGAAAGTAACCCAACAGCACATGTGCAGCCAGTTCCCAGTCAACACATGTGCGCGACACCCAAGCTGGCTTGGAAATTACCTCCGAACATCAGTTTAAGTTAAGTTTAGGTTTCAATACATCCCAGACACAGGTCCGCTGGGGTCATAATTGGTCCTCGAAGGTAATGCAAAACTAGCTTCAATGGATCAGTATTTTCCCTGTTCAGTTTTGTTTTGATGTGGAGACTCACCTGAAGAAGGGGCTTGGGGCTCCGAAGGCTTGTGTGGCTTTTGCTACCAAATAAACCTGTTGGACTTTAACCTGGTGTTGTTAAACTTCTTACCCAGTTTTGTTTTACCATTGGCTTCAATGTTTTCCTGAGTATCAATTTGAGCCTCACCATCTGATCAATGATTCTGGCTATCAGCAACATTCCTCCATGCCTGCTGAATGAGTCCTTTATTATGAAGAGTGATCTTCTGTTTCATACATGATAGGCTTCCTTTCCAAGACTCTCTGAATGGCAATATCCTGTGTTTGGATTTCAAACCTAGTGATTCTTCTCCCAAGCATCCATTATCAAGGACTATTTTATCATTAGCCCCTGGCCTGCTCCTCTCCATCCAAATGAGGGAATTAAATGCCTACTCAATTCATTTAAGTGCTGCTCAGCAGTTTAATCAATTTTGATACTTTATTCAACAGCAGGTAGGAGATTTCACAATTTATACATGCTGCTAAAATTGGGGGAGTTCACTGCCAGATGATAATTCTTCCTAAAAGCCCATCATAACTTATAGTCAGCTTTCAAATGGCGAACTAACTACAGTTTTTAACCTTTTTATTGGACCGATAATACTGGATGGCACCACAAGCTTGTATTTCGATCTGTGTTGCTTTTCTTGCTGTTAAAAATAGGAAATGCTTGAGGAACACAGTGGGCGGGATTTTCCGGCCGATCTTGTACCAAGACTGGAAAATCCTGCCCAAGGCCAACGGACCTTTGCATCGTCCGCCCCTTGCCCGCTACGATTCCCGCGGCGGGCGGGACGTGTAAATTTCACCCAGTAAATCCGTCAGCACCTGAGAAGAGAAAAGACAAATCTGTGTTTTCAGGTTAATGGAAAACTTAAATATAATAGTTTGGAAGTTCAATTGGCACAATGTCTTTGTAAGAGGTACAGCCAGAGAGTGACCCAGATGCCTCGTCACTAACCTGACAGACTGATGTGAGAGTATCTGGATGGTGACTTGTGAAGTGGAAGCCGATGCCAAAAGGGTGCCACCCTCGGAGGTCCCATCCTCCACTTCCGCTGAGGAGTCATCAGAGGTGTCAGGGGCAGAATGGGCGGAGCAGAAGTTGGGTCCGCGATGCCAGATGGCCCAGGCAGGTCGGGGTCCCTTCCTGCAACACAGGACAGAAGGTTAAGTGCATAGGAGGGAGAGGAATCTGGGCTGCATGCAACTTACTTGAGATATCTCCAATGAGTGGAGCATTGGCAGGTGCTCACTTCTATGCTCCAGCCTGACCATTTTGTCGCTTATGGTGCAGATCCCCTCCTCTCCCGCAAGCTCCAGTGCCTGCTCCTCAAAGGACCCGGATCACAGGCACATCATCCCCTGTCTTTGCCCTCTCCTGGCAATTATGGAGTCAGCCAATCTGTTCACACTTTGCAGACGCAGGAAACAGGGTTATTTACATATTGGAGTAGGACCAACACTATGACCTGTAATACTGGGCACTTGCCTGCAAAACTGGTGGGATATTGGAGCAGCTCATTGCTGCTCTGTTGAAAAGTTGAACTGACCAACTTGACAGAGTGCCAGAAGCTGGTGAAAATATTCTCTTTCACTGATGAGCCTGGCAATTGATTGTACTCCAATCAAATCCCAATAAAAATGGCACGGGGGGGGGGGGGGGGGGGGGGGGTTGCTAATGGCCTGTATCACAGGTATTTCAGTCTTTGTCAGGCAGATGCAATATATCTGTATAGGTGTTCTATTTATTCTTTTCACAGGATGTGGGTGTTGCTGCCGAGGCCAATTATTAATTGCCATTGATTTTCGATTTTCAAGTTTGCTGACGACACCACTGTAGTGGGTTGGATCTCAAACAATGATGAGACAGAGTACAGGAATGAGATAGAGATTCTGGTGAACTGGTGCGGCAACAATAATCTCTCCCTCAATGCCAACAAAACGAGGGAGATTGTCATTGACTTCAGGAAGCGTAAAGGAGAACATGCCCCTGTCTACATCAATGGGGAAGAAGTAGAAAGGGTTGAGAGCTTCAAGATTTTAGGTGTCCAGATCACCAACAACCTGTCCTGGTCCCCCCATGCCGACACTATAGTTAAGAAAGCCCAACAATGACTCTATTTTCTCAGAAGACTGAGGAAATTTGGCATGTCAGCTATGACTCTCACCAACCCTTACAGATGCACCATAGAAAGCCTTCTTTCTGGTTGTGTCACAGCTTGGTGTGGCTCCTGCTCTGTCCAAGATCACAAGGAACTACAAAGGGTTGTGAACAAAGCCCAGTCCATCACACAAACCACCCTCCCACCCATTGACTACTCTTCCCGCTGCCTCGGAAAAGCAGCCAGCATAATTAAGGACCTCACGCACCCAGGACATACTTTCTTCCACCTTCTTCCATTGGGAAAAAGACACAAAAATCTGAGGTTATGTACCAACCAACTCAAGAACAGCTTCTTCCCTGCTGCCATCAGACTTTTGAATGGACCTACCTTGCATTATGTTGATTTTTCTCTACACCCTAGCTATGACTGTAACACTACATTCTGCACTCTCTCGGTTCCTTCTCTATGATCAGTATGCTCTGTCTGTCTAGTGCGCAAGAAACAATACTTTTCACTGTATGTTAATACATGTGATAATAATAAATCAAATCAAAAATCATTGAGAAAGTGATGATGAGCCGCTTTCTTGAACCACAGCAATCCATGTGGGGCAGGTACACCCACAGTGCTATTCAGAAGGGAGTTCCAGGATTTGGATCCATTGACAATGAAGGTCCACCTGGCTGTGATGCTACTCTGTTTTGTTTTGTTGAGATTGAGGTAGAGATTATTGTCATCGCACCAGTTCACCAGATTCTCTGTCTCTTTTCTGTACTCTGTCTCATCATTGTTTGAGATCCGACCCATATTGTTGGCGCAGAAGGAGGAGTAGGTAGAAGAGATACCTACAACAGTTTGCCCCCCCCGCCCCAACACTCCATCAGAAGTAGCTGATGTAGTGAAGGAGAGGCAGAAAGCCAGTGTGGACAGAATTTCATCCCAATTTCTAGCCCTGCTGGCATCTGGAAGACTGATAACATCAGTTGAAAAAAAGGTATAGAAGTTCTGTGCTAATAGCATGTCTGATACATCACAGAATTTCTGTGTATGCTTTGTGAAATGGAAGCAGTTCAGAAAGATTCCACCTACCCCAAACTGGTTCACAGGCAATCAATCATTAAGCTAATTGTGTTAAAATAGGTCATCCTACACCCATGAGTGAATGACAGTATATAAAAATTCTCATTCCGAATCTTCTTGACTGCTCCCCCCATGAAATATGAAATTGGTACAGTTCAGCAATATTTGGATGAAAACTTCTGACCTATAATAATTCAAATCGTTTAAATCACACATGCCTAAGCGATTTTTACATGATTTCTTTTCAATGCAAGCAGGAGACATATGATAGAGAATTCCGCAAACTGGAGACAGGAGGATAACTGACATTAAGCAGCAGGGTGTTTGAAAATCAGTGTTTGAACGAGTAAGGAACAATTTAGATCAATTTAGCTGTAGCGAGAAAAGGCATTGGACCATAAAGTGATTAAAAAAGAATCTGTTCAAGCAAATGGTCACATATAATTAGGAAACATATTTGTTATATCCTGAATGATATAAAAGTAAAGCAAAGTTAATTTTGCTACTTTATTTTTGAATTGAAATAGAAAGATATGAGAAATAAATGTCAGGAAGCAAGGCAAACCTTATGGAACAAACACTGATTTGTTCTCTGCGCTGTTAGTTCAAACAACATTTCAGTAACCAAATGAAGGGGCAAAACAATTTTTTTCAATAATGTCTTTATTGAGAATTTTCAACTTTATATTCAGTACAATATGCAACCACTTCCCAGGATTCAGCACAGTACAGAACAATCATCACATATACACAGGGAGAAGAGCTGCAAAGATCAATACAAATATTACAAAGGATCAGACATCATGATCCCTGTTGTCAGGGTCAGCGCCTCCTCACGTACGGATATTGAAAGGGCTACAGAAAAAGAATGTGGGGAATCAGGACATCAGGCTAAGGCCGTGAAAACATGGCCCAAAGGTGCACCCCTATTACAGAGCAACAAAATAGAAACTCAAGACTCAAAGATCTATGAACCATGCCAGGGCATGCACCACCACCACACCTCCCCCACACTCACACCAACCAGAAGTGCCAACAGTAAGGAAACGAAGTCCAGTCCTCTCCAGGGCATTCATTCTGTCAGCACCACCACAGGATAAGCACAGAATTTCTTAGACCCAAAATAACTAACAAAAAACCCCCCACCACACCAAGAGTCTTAATAGGGGCTTTCCTCACCTAAAATGAGGACCCAATCACCTCTACATCTATCCGCCCACCCACCACCCTCCTGTGGTGCTACTCATCCTTTCCATAGCTAAACTGAAGAGTAATGTAAAATAATGTATTCCTTCTGTGCAAATGTAAGGATTACAGTTCACAAATAAAACAATCAAACATGTATTGCACGACCTCCAAGACACACATCCCACTTGGAGTGTTCCCCAACAAAAAAAAGAAGGCTCCTGGCCAGAGGATCAAGGTCCAGCCCCCACCCAATGTGGAGCACACTGGCAGAAGGGCCTGCAGCAAGAACACAAATGACAACATTATATAATCAGGAGAAAAATCATATGGGAACAAAGTCCAGGATCAATGATGAACCACGAGCTCACAAGCCATCTATGGAGCCTGAAAATGCCAAAGCCACAAGCAGATCGTTGAGGAACATCTCGGATGTTCAAATCGGCTCGGGTGTACAAATCGAGATTGTAAAAATACAGCAGCTAGCCCTCAAAATCAGCCGGAAATCACACTGCAGCTCCTCCTCTTCCCCGGGGTGACTAGCTCATGGGGAGTCCTTGACATCAGAGAGGCCACTTAAAATCGGATCAATCAATCTTTGAATAGGGCTGGTGCGGATGTTATTCCAAAAGGTAATCTTTCATGACGAAAAAGACCTTTATGAGTAACGATGATAAGCAATGTAAGCAGTCTCACAACACCAGGTTAAAGTCCAACAGGTTTATTTGGTAGCATGAGCTTTCGGAGCGCTGCTCCTTCATCAGGTGAGTGTAGGATTTGTTTCACAAACAGGGCATATACAGACACAAACTCAATTACAAGATAATGGTTGGAATGCGAGTCTTAACAGGTAATCAAGTCTTTACAGGTGCAAACAATGTGAGTGGAGAGAGGGTTAAGCACAGGTTGAAGAGGCGTGTATTGTCTCCAGCCAGGACAGTTAGTGAGATTTTGCAAGCCCAGGCAAGTCATGGGGGTTACAGATAGTGTGACATGAACCCAAGATCCCAGTTGAGGCCATCCTCATGTGTGTGGAACTTGGATATCAGTTTCTGCTGAGTGATTCTGCGTTGTCATGTGTCATGAAGGCCACCTTGGAGAACGCTTACCTGAAGATCAGAGGTTGAATGCCCTTGACCGCTGAAGTGTTCCCCAACAGGAAGGGAACACTCCTGCCTGGTGATTGTCGAGCGGTGTTCATTCATCCGTTGTCATAGCATCTGCATGGTCTCGCCAATATACCATGCCTCAGGACATCCTTTCCTGCAGCGTATCAGGTAGACAATGTTGGCCGAGTCACAAAGTATGTACCGTGTACCTGGTGGATGGTGTTCTCATGTGAGATGATGGCATCCGTGTCGATGATCCGGCATGTCTTGCAGAGGTTGCTGTGGCAGGGTTGTGTGATGTCGTGGTCACTGTTCTCCTGAAGGCTGGGTAGTTTGCTGCGGACAATGGTCTGTTTGAGGTTGTGCGGTTGTTTGAAGTCAAGTAGTGGGCGTGTGGGGATGGCCTTGTCAAAATGTTCGTCTTCATCGATGACATGTTGAAGACTCCGGCGAAGATGTCATAGCTTCTCCTCTCCAGGGAAGTACTGGACGATGAAGGGTACTCTGTCCGCCGTGTCCCGTGTTTGTCTTCTGAGGAGATCGGTGCGGTTTTTCACTGTGGCACATCAGAACTGTCGATCGATGAGTTGAGTGCCATATCCTGTTCTTCCGAAGGCGTCTTTCAGTGTCTGTTGGTGTCTGTTGCGATCCTCCTTATCTGGGCAGATCCTGTGTATACAGAGGGCTCGTCTGTAGAGGATGGCTTCTTTAACGTGTTTCGGGTGGAAGCTGGAGAAGTGGAGCATCGTGAGGTTATCCGTGGGCTTGTGGTACAGTGAGGTGCTGAGGTGACCGTCCTTAATGGAGGTGCGTGTGTCCAAGAATGCAACCGATTCTGGAGAGTAGTCCATGGTGAGTCTGATAGTGGGATGGAACTTGTTGATGTCATCATATAGTTGTTTCAGTGATTGTTCGCCATGAGGTCAAAGGAAGAAAATGTCATCAATGTATCTAATGTATAGCATCGGTTGAATGTCCTATGCGGTGAAGAGGTCTTGTTCGAACCTGTGCATGAAGATGTTGGCATATTGAGGTGCGAATTTGGTCCCCCTGGCTGTGCCATGTGTCTGGATGAAGAACTGGTTGTTGAAGGTGAAGATAGTGTGGTCCAGGATAAAGCAAATGAGTTGTAGAATTGCATCTAGAGATTGACAGTTGTCGGTGTTGAGTATTGAGGTAGTTGCAGCATTTCCGTCGTTGTGGGATATGCTGGTGTACAGTGCTGAGACATTCAGTGTGACGAGGAGTGTTCCTGGTTCAACTGCTCCATGGGTGCTGAGTTTCTGTAAGAAGTCCGTAGTGTCACGACAGAAGCTGGGAGTTCTTTGTACGATAGGCCCTTGACATAGCCAAAGAGGTTCTCGCACAGGCTCCCATTGCCTGATACGATGGGATGGCTGGGTATTTGGCCTTGTGTATTTTTGTGAGGCAGTAGAGAAACCCAACGCGAGGAGTATGTGGGATGAGAGCACGGAGGGTGCTCTGAAGTTCCGGATCAAAGGTCTTGATCAGTCTGTTGAGTTGACGGGTGTGTTCTTTGGTCGGATCTGCGGGTAACTGTCTGTAGTGTTCCTCGTTGTTCAGTTGTCGGTGCACTTCTTTGCAGTAATTCGTTCTGTTCAGTATGATGGTGGCCCCTCCTTTGTCTGCTGGTTTGATGACAATGTTGCGGTTGGTCTTGAGAGCGCGGTAAGCAATAGTTATGATTCAGTGGCTACATTCATCTGTTAGTATGCTTGTGAAATATCAGTCTTGCTGAATTTCTGCCCACCTGATAACCTAACAAATAAATCAATTAAAGAAAGTGAATATTGATCAACACACAACACTGGATTTATGATTGTTTGAAAATCACCACAAATATGAACTGAAACATGTGGTTCCATGACAGGTATGATGGGGATAGCCCAGTCACTCATTTTAACTGTTAACTCAATGTTAACAAGTCATATTAATTCATCTTCAATTCTGGAAAGAATTGCATAATGCATCATTCTTGCTTTGAGACTTTTTGATTGACTATTAGGCTTTATTTTGAGTTTCACTTGAACTTCCTTCATTGAGCCAAGTGTCTCTTTGAATACACTTTTGTATTTATCCAGAAGGTGCTGTAGACCTGTTTTGACACTGACCAATCTATTGACAACAATTCAGTTATGCATTATCTTATCCAACCATGACATTCTTTTCTTCACAATCGTGGTTCTTTTTTTCCATATTGTAAATTATTTTTGTAGAATGCAAATTATTCTTCTGCTTGAAGGTACCTAAATTATTTTTCTTAACTATTCTTAGGCGGAGCTGGTCTAGCTTAAAAAGCTTTTGCAAGGTGACCCATTTTGCCACAATTCTTGCATTGACTGTCCCTGCTCCAGTATTCACTCGCTGACGGAAATGCTGCAACTACCTCAATACTCAACGCTGACAACTGAATGCCCCATTTTGGCACATCTGAGACATTCTTGTTGCTATTTTGACTTCTTATGTGCAATTCCCAACTTGTGGATCTTGATTCCTGCACCAAATTGTGAAGTCTCTTTAGCAGCCAGTTACATAGACACTGTGATTTCTACTGCTGTCTTTAAAGTCCAAGCATGTTCAGGAAGCAATATTCTTCGGATAGCTTCATTCTGAAGTTCACAAACCAGACGATCTCAAAGAGTATCTTTTAGTATCTCACCAAACTCAGCATGTTGTGCCAGCATCTTTAAGGTTGCCAAACAATGAGCAATGCTTTGGCTTTCAGCTTGATTTCTTCGGTGGAACCTGAACCGTTCCACAATGATCAGTTGTTTTGGAGAGTAATGCGCTTCAAGAATCTTTGTCAAGTCATTGCAAGTTTTGGTTCCTGGCTTTGCTGGATGAACCAAGTTCTGGAGCAAATAATAGGTTTTACTTCCTACAGTACTGAGAAAAACTGGTACGAGCAACTCATTTGCAATTTTATTCACTTGTATAAAGCACTGAAACTGCTCTGCATAGGAACTCCGTGATTAATTTTCTTAATTGAAAGGCCCCATGCATCTTAATTGACCTGACATTTCTCTTGCAGGTGCTAGTGACTCGAGACTGCTCAGTATATTTAAAAAAAAATTTTCGCTGCCTTCTCAGTAGTCCCTATTTTACTCGGGAGACCGTTGACTTGAACGTATTCTTTCTTTTCAAATGGTCCCAATCGTACAGCAAAGCATACCTCTTTTCAAATATGCCAGATACTGCCTGAGATCTCACCCTCTCCGATCTTTTAAAACCATACAGAGAGCATTTTTACTACTTGGCATTGCTGCACTGGCAGTTCGATCTTTAACCCTGTTGTTGCTTCCCCCAACTTTCTAATATTTGAAAAGTGAGGACTCACAATGGTTTTCTTTGACTTAGGAACTTTTCTAGATGTTTTTGATAAAACAAGATTCTGACTCATAGCCAGTTTTCTTTCTGTGATGTCCTAACTATGTTGGGGGGTTGTGGGTTTTACACAAAAAGAAAAGATGTGGTTTGCACACGTAGATTCAAACTCACAACAACAGATTTATTCCAGGACCTTTTGCCTGTACAAAGTACAAACTGAAAGTAAAACAGTAGCCTGTGCAAACATGCTAATAACATCACCATCAAATCATGTGAGCAGCTCTGAAAGCAACCTGCAACCCTTTTAAACATCATTTTCAATGGATCTTTTGAAAATCTGGAAAGAGGTGAAAAGTTGCTGGATGCTACTTCAAGATCAAATCCATTAGCTGATGAAAAGGTATTGGAAAGTGACGGAAAACAACCTAATCCGACAATGAAACAGAGCAAGGATATAGGCTCAATAAAGAAATAATTGAATTATGTCAAAAACAGCAATTTTGTTTGCTCATGTTATATGGATTGCCTGAATATAGAATTATAGCATGGCTGGTAAATTTTGGGAGGGTTAATTATTCAATTGGTTGACTAAAAGGTCTGATTCTCATATAGAACCACTCAATCAGATTAGAGCTGGATATTTCACCAACAATCCTACAGACAGTGCATCAACAGGTTGAAGAGGTGTCCGAGAAGGTGTACAAAGTGAATTTGTGCTAGTTTTTGACCACTGTGATAATTAGGGTGACAACAGAGCCAATCTACACCGCCAAATGCGCTCAGCCAAATTGCACTGAGATGTAATACTAGCACGCTACTGTGATCTAAGTGAAAGCAAACTGACAACTAAGATAATATTTTATATGCCTTGGGTAGTGAGTCAATGTCTTCTTGCTGCACATTCTGGGTGTGTGATAAAACTAATGAAGCACTAACTAATGTGTCTGATGTATTGGTATGTCACTGGGTAATTCTGTTAATGTAATGCAATACCAAAGTGTCGCTTTGGAAGATCCTGTCAGAGGAAATTATTGTCTGGTTTTAGACAGTTTTCCAGCAAGTGAGAATGAAAATCAAATGGCGGGTTCTTCCAATTTTAGTAAAGGCATTAGGACACATAGTTAATGTCCATGGAGAGAAAGCAGATCACAATTCATTCAACTTGCCACTCTGACTGAGTGCCAGCGCTGGCATTTTGGAGTTCAATGCTCCAGCCACACCCTCTCTTAAGCTCACAGCTGAATGTGTTTTAAGCAGTAGAAGGAATGTTCTCCACCCCCAATCCCAACAATGCTATTTAAAGGAATCTAAATTCGGGTTAGTTGCTGGTTGATTTCTTCTGGTTGTTGTGACTATTCTACAATTCTCTGGTGCTTTCTACAGTTTCTAAAGTCTACAGGGAATGGGATGGCAGGTGTTGAGTAATTTTTGGTGACCCCTGTGCAAACCAGTTGCTCCCAGACATTGGTGAACTTGTGTAGACTTTCCTCTTAGAATGGACTATGACTTGTAGAAAGAATATGTCAGAGAATGAACTGAAGTGCCTCAGAGCATGACTAGCTGCTGGAAGATGGAGGAGAAACAGGTTCTCCACTGGACATGACGTTCTCATAGGGGGGGGCATTCTCCTACCTGAACTTCAGTGAAGAACATTGATTGAGACATCAGTATGTCCCCACTGAAATTTACCAGCTGCTTCTGCAATCTCAGAACAGGGCAAAGGTCATATTCCCAGAGAATGCAAAAGTCACTGTGATCATGAACCTTTATGCATCTCAGCCCAGACTGAAGACAGCGATTTGATTGAGAGGGTCAGCACAGGCTGCAGAGAGAAGAATAAGCTGTTGGAAGAGGGAGAAGTGGGAGGAGGTGAAAGTTTCCAGGCAGAAACAGTCTGTCCAGACTGTTATGACAGGAGTTCACCTCGCTGAGCCTCAGGGAGGTACAATCCATGAGAGATCTGCGCTTCACTAAGGAGGTCCTCACTTACATCTGTCACCTGCTGCAAACACAACAACTTCAGAGCAGTGCAAGGCCAGCACTGCCAGTGACTGTGGTAATGATCTATTACATGTCTGGCTCTTTCCAAGCTGGTGCTGGAGATAATTGGATTATTTTACAGTTCGCCATCCATTATTGCACACAGGCTCTTTATTCAATGAAAACTAATGACATTTTATTCAGTCTTGTCAGAGACAAACAGGTGGAATGAGCACAAGGGTTTGCTAGGATTGCAGGTTCCCCGAGCTGCACGCCTCCATTGACTACCCACTGCATTATTTCGCAGGTGCCACATGTCAACTCATCCATGTACCAAGCTGAAAGAGATTGTCCAGCTGCTATGTGATCATAGGAAGTGCATCCGATAAGGCAAAGTGTGGCATCCTGGCAGTCGACATGATACCTTCATTTTGTAGCAATCTGCTGTACCAGCTGTACCTGAGCCACTACAGAAAAGAAAGGGGTGGCTACTGGGTCACAAGGGCTATCTGCCATTGACATAGCTCATGACTCTAGTTTCTGCACAACATTCCATAACGGTGAACCAGGCTACCTTGTGGAATGTGATAGAGAAGGTCATTGGCATGTTGAGCAACACATCTGCTGCCTGGACCACTCTGGAAGAACAGGCAACAACATTTGTGTTGATCTGATGCATCCTGCACAACCTGCCTACTCATTCTACCAAACACCTCACATGTGTTGAATTTGATTTGTCTATTATTTGTCCATTTGGAAAATTTATTGGTGTCGTCCCATCATTTGTTACAGTCCTCCTTGGTATTGACAACACTCTCCTATTTGGTGTCATTTACAAATTTAGATTTTTAGAAGTGTTTTTGATTCCAAAGTCCAAATCATTAATATAAATTGTGAATCTCAGTGGTGCCGGCACTGATCCTGTGGAATATCATTTCCCAGCTTCTGCTATTCTGGTTAGTGCAGTACTAGTAATCACAATCCCAGTTTCCCAGTCACCAACAGTATTACACTCCTTTTCACTGACCATCACTCTGCACAATGCAAAGATAAAAGCCACCACACTATAAACCTTCCAGACCAAATTTATCAATTAAACCATGCCATATTGCACATAATGTAAACTAATCACTGTAGTATGTTCTCTTGGTACCCGGTTACCTTGTTGCCTTGGCACATCCTCATGCTCCAATGCAGTGCTTTCCCTGAAGCTGAAGGCTGCTGACATTCCATGGAGGAGACTGCAAATGGTCTTGGAGGACAACCTTGAGCGGCTCTGAGTCCAGAAAATACAGCTTTAGACAGCACCATCTCAGTGTGGACTGCAGAGGTTTGGGTTGGCTGGCTGAGATGCAATAGCAAGGGCACGGGTGGAGTGGCAATGCTTTACCACTCCAGAGAGAGTAAAGCAGGCTTGTGTTCCACGGAGCCACTGCTACTTCCCTAGCAATCCAAGCGACCTGTTGGAGAACAGATTGCTGGATGCCTGCAATGCTGATGGCAGCTGCCTGAGCCGCTGTGAGGCCAGTCTGAGTTGGCATGGCAGCAAGCTGACCCTGTCTGACTTCAGTCTGTACTTCCATTGCAGCATGTAGGCTTTTGGTGGAAACTGCTTGTTCTGTAATGGAAGCTGAAACATGGCCAGACGCTGCATCGTGGCTGGGACCACAAGTGTGCTGATAGTGTTGACCACCACATCCATGCTGGAAAGGATGAGCTCTATGTTCTGTGCAAAGTTGGTGCTGGACTCCTTTTTCCCTTGACATTGCACCTAAGCTTTCTTTCTTCAATGTACCTGATTGTGTACTTTACTTTATTGCTACTTTATTGTGTACATGCATCAGCCTTCTTCTGTCTTCTGCCCTATTAAAGTATATGTTGGAATCCTTTGCACCAAAGCCCCTTTGCCACCACACTCTATGGCAGTGGTTCCCAAAGGGTGCGGCGTGCCACACTGGTGCGGCAAGAGAGGATGGCAAGTGTGGCGGGAAGATTCAAGGACAATCAAAGCAACATTTAAACATAGTTTAAACAAGCATTGTTTTATACTTCCTGGATGTCCCATGATCATATTATAAAGTAGTTGTGTTCTATGTTATGAATCAAGCACTGCTAGGAGTTGTTCTTTTTTTAATGCATTTCTTATCAATAAACAATTTGGTGTGGCACGAGCAAATTTTTATTCTGAAAGTGCAGCCCAGTGAAAAAAGTTTGGGAACCACTGCTCTATGGTGAACTGGCATCTTCACTATTCATGTTCTCTGCCCTGGCTGCAGCCTATTGGCATCTAATGCCTCTCCATGCACAGATATCCAACTCTGATCTACATTCTTTTCTAGGTCAGACTCATTTGCAGAATGATTCCCAGCACCTCCCCCCGCCACAATGAACCTTTAATAGGTTCAGACTTGCTTTAAGAAGTGCAGGGTAGTTTTAAGTACAAGTGTTTGATCTTGGGCTGTCTGCTGATGCAAGCAGCTAATCAACACAATGGGGCGGGATTCTCCAGCCATTCATAACATGGGGATTCTCCCATCCTGCTGCAGTGAACGGAGATTTAGCTCAGCGCCAAATTCCCCGTTTTCTCTGGAAGTGGCGGCAGGGCGTGAATGGCCGGAAAATTCGGGCCCATATGTATCATTGGCTACAAGCAGCAATCATATAAATGAGCAGGTAGCAGGAGGACACCATGCTGTCTGCAGCATGTCCAACAGGCATGGGCTAATTGCACATTGCAATCCCCATGCCCATGTTTGGGACTACCCACTTTAGCCCCCAAATGGCTATTTTTAAAAAAATGCTCTTAAGGAAGCATATGATAATTTATTTAGAGGGAATTGATCCCCTTTCAAATTGATTGCTTTCCCCAAATGTACCTGGACCTTCCCTCAGTCCCAAGATGTATGGGTTAGGTGGATTAGCAGGATAAATACATGGGAATAGAGCTTAGGCAAGATGCTCTGTCAGAGAGTTGGTGCAGACACAATGGGCAGAATGGCCTCCTTCTGCACTGTAGGCTTCTATGATTCAGTGGAACTCAGCAGCTCTGAGTTGACAAGAAGTAATTCCATTTGTCTGAAGGAAGATAGAATTGGCACACACCTCTCGAAAGATGCCCACAATGTAGGGGGTATAGATGGAAGGCAGGCCTGGTGCTCCCCAATGCTGGAACATAAACAGGCCAAAAACTCTTGGAATCTGGCACTATCCCAAATTCTGGTTTTCTCTAGGAACCAATTCACCCATGTACCACTGCAATTTCAGTCATGAGTTTATGCTTTGTGATCATCGATATATTTCCGATTGTTACGACCACATAAGGAAGATGAAGTGACTCCTCTATTCTACCACTCCAGGTCAGACCTGCTGCTCTGCAGATTCCTGCAAATGGAGTTCAATACAGAAAAGTGTGTGGTGTTGCATTTTGGAAAGCTAATTCTATTTGCCTGCATTTACCCCATATCCCTCTAAACCTTTCCTATCCATGAATCTGTCCAAATGCCTTTTAAATGCTGTCAATGTCCCTGCCTCAACCACTTCCTCCAGCAGTTCATTCCATATACGTACCACCCTCTGCGTAAAAAAGTTGCTCCTCAGGTTCACATTAATTCTTTCCCCTCCTAACTTAAACCTATGCCCTCTAGTTCTCGATTCCCAAACCCTGAGAGAAAGACTGAGTGCATTCACCCTATCCATGCCTCTCATGGTCTTATATACCTCTATAAGATCACCCCTCAGTCTCCCAGGCTCCAAAGAAAAACTCCCAGCTTGTCCAATCTCTCCCTATAACTCAGTCCCTTGAGTCCTGGCAACATCCTTGTAAATCTCTTCCGCACTCTCTCCAGTTTAATAACATCTTTCCTATAACAAGGCGACCAAAACTGAACACAATACTTCAGGGACGGTCTCACCAACGTCCTGTACAGCTGCAACATAACTTCCCAACTTCTATACTCAATGCACTAACTGATGAAGGCCAGCATGCCAAAAGCCTTCTTCACTGCCCTATCTACCTGTGACTCCACCTTTAGAGAACCGTGCACCTGAACTCCAAAGTCCCTCTGTTCCACGATACTCCCTAAGGTCCTACCATTCATCGTGAAAGTCCTACCTTGATTCGACTTTCCCAAATGCAGCACCGCACACTTTTCTGCATTGAACTCCATTTGCCATTTCTCAGCCCACTTCCCCAGCTGATCAAGATCCTGCTGCAATTTTTGATAACCTTCCTCACTGTCTACAATACCACCTATTTTCGTGAAAGGGAAAGGGAAGATAGCAAACCATTTTGCGCCGGGCGCGAATCAGATTTTTAGCTTTGCACACTATTTTCCCAGCTCGCTGCACTAATTGCTGGGCGCAGCGAAGTGGTAAAATTATGTCCATCAACACGGAGTAGCTGATAAATGCAATGGCCTGTGCCCAAAACGCTGAAATGTTTGAGCATCCTGTCTCTATATTAGGTGTAATTGCCTGAGACCTTCAACATTTCCAGTAAGTCATGAGCTACTCACAGACTTTAAAAGAATGAATATCATGAGGTTAATATGTGATTTAGTGGGAAACGTTTCATGCCAGGTGTGTAAATTCATAAGCTCTTATCTGCAAGCCACATTCAACCAATTCTCCTCATGATTACTAACTATGCATAATACTCATTCATAAATATTCCATACGTTCAAAGTATTATTCTTCTTCATAAATTCAATTATGCATGAACAGATAAGAATTCCCCAACCGCTAGTAAACAAATAATTATAAACTGTCTCTGGCCCACTAATTGCTTTATCCCCACCTATTAGACAAACCTAATGTCCGATTAATGACATTAATGTGCTTCTTTATACTTTAATCTTTTTCATGACTGTTTCAGGCCCCTTAGAAGGCAGGGCTCTCATTTAAGAGATTTTCTTTTCCAAATTAAGCTGCATAGCACCACTCAATGAGCCCATTAATCCATTTTCCTTTAGATCAAATCACAATCTTGAAGAATTACATATTAATGAAGGTATAGATTCATTATGAAATGATAAAGAATAAAGAGGTGTGACAACAGAGCAATACTGCTCAAGTTAACCCAAATTAACTACTTCTTCCCTTGTGAGATCCAAAGGAGTCCATCAGTTCCTGTCTCCTTAAGCACTGGATAGCAAGTTAGACATGATGAAGCCAATGCATGTAGCCACCTTTTGATTAAGAGTATAAGTTTTGTGGTAGTAGCTATGGTGAAGAACTATCTTTATACTGTTATGTATCAGTAATTCGTTTTGAGTCTCAAGCAGAGAAATGACTGTGGATGCTGAATACGCCATTCCTTTGTCTACTATTTTAACAGAAATTGTAAAGTTAAGTACTCCATGAAGGAGTTTCTTTGACTATCCTTCCACCCATATCTCTAATTCCTCTATCACAGCATCTAATTGATACAATAGCCATTTGCCACCACTTCTTGATCTGATAGTTCATTTGCGTTAACATTTGGAATAAGGAGTAGTAGCTTGTTAAAACTGGTAAGAAAGAAGGAGGGTACAATGATTTTGCAGCCAATATATTGTCTTCTTAAAATCCTGCTGTAGCATTTAAATCCTTGCAGTAGCTCTGGAGATGCTGCCCAAAACATTCTCCTAATCATTGGAATTTGCCATGCCTGGATGCTAAGGTCTAACTCCAAAGGATTTCTGGTGTCTGGTGTGTATAACTTCAATGGTATAATGTTCATTATTGCCAACTTCAGCTGGAGATGGGCATTTTTGGTGAATATTGTATGTATGTTGTATAGTTTTCCATGGTCCAAGTCAAACTGCTTGCTCACAGTTACGTGATGTATACCACTCTAAATGTTAAAGATCAGGGAGAAGAACTTCCAAGGTGTTTCTCCATCTCCTGTAGCAACTTCAATGGAAGGTTGGTCAAATTTTTCAGAAAGGTGATATGAGCTGCTGAAAGCAGTTTATTCTGCCTTATCTCCAGGGCTGATGCAAATCTTATGACAAGAAATGGGAAGAGCCCCATGTGGAAATCTCGCACTCAGAAGTCTCTCAATGCTGAGGGGCCCTAAAGCTGTGGAGCTGAAGTAGAACGGGATGACTTATTTTTGAACTTTACCTCAACTTTGTGGTGTCCCCATACCATGAACTGATTGTGGGTGTGAGGTATAGTGGGCCGACTACAGCCAGGCTCCGACCAATACAATTCTGAAAATAGAATCTGTGGGTACAAGGGGACGAATCTTGCACAAATTGGCTTGTCCTTCCTAAAGGAGTTACCTGGGGTTGTATTTTATATGCCCCAGGTGGGGGTGTTTTCCACAGGGGGAGGGGGGCACGTAAAATGGGGTGGGTGCCTATCCCACCACCTTCCTGCCCCCTCGCCATAAAATATTTAAATCAACAACTAAGGGTAAATTGGGTTTGTTATCAAGCCTTTTGACCCTGATAACATCCTGCCCATGGCATAATACACTTGACATGGGCAGCAAGGTGGGATCGGGAAGCCTGGTTTTTAATCTGAAAGGGTTAAAGGGTGTGAGGTTTGGGGTTGAGGTGGGGGGTGGGGGGTCTCTCTTCGAGGGGCGCCCTTTGCCAACTGTAGGATAAACCTCTAGACCGAACACCCCCTTCTTTCCTACCCATTCCCTCCCTTAAACTTGACATTGCAGCGCGTTGGTGTTCCATTGTGCTGTACAGCTGCACCACAATGAAGTCGAGTGTTGAATGCTCACTTGTAAACGGCCTCATAGATAGTGAGGTTTGACTTGTACTCTTCTAATCGAGTTCAGGTTGTGAAGCAAGTGAGTTGAAAAGGGGAGCAAGAAGACGTTCACCTGTAACAAAACAAAAGTGGCTGGACTAAAATGCAGACATTCTGTGGGTGAGTCATGCTAACCAGAACACATCAAATAAACAAGTGTCTCTGCCAGTACTGACAGAGACACAGCAGAAATGTAGCCAAAAAAACAGCATGTCATCTCAGCTTGCTGGAGAGGATTTCATTTTTGGCTTGAAAAGAATGTTGTCAGGATCGTGCTGCAGACTTGGCAGAAGTCTTCCAGTAGAGAATTTACTACACTAACATACAAAGCACTAGGGATCCATGTACAGACAAACAGACTGCAGCTAAGTGGACTGTCTCAGTTGGAATGAGTTCAGCACTTCTGTTATTTAGCTGTCAACTGTGGGTTTGCTTGATTTATATATTTTCAACGTTCTGTTTAGAATGTTGGCAATGAGCATTAGAGATTGCCTGCAGTGACAAGCAATGTTGTGTATTACCTGTTCTCATACAGTTGTGTGATAACCAACCATCATTTGCTTCTTTAATTAATTTCAATTACTCACATCCACGATAAGGGCAGTTTCTAAATAGGCATTAATCCAATTGTTGTCGTACATGTCCTCCAGCAGACTTCCCTGTTTCTGGTGGCCCATAAATGGATCAGAAGTTGGTGTTTTAGTGGTTTATAATTACTTTGTTTTGGATAAATGAAGCACAAAGAATTTGAAAGCCACAACTAAAATGCGTTCTGACCTTTGGGTGTTTCTTTAATATCCCTCACGTTGAATAGAAATGGAACCCAATCTTTTTCACATACAGCCACTTCTGAGCTGAATGTTTGGCAGGTTCTTATAGCATTTGGTGGGTATTCCAAATTGTTCCAATTACTAAGAGCGATCCATTGCTCAAAAGCTGAGTGTTGGAATTTGCAAAATAAAAACACTTGGAATATGTTTGATTTAAAACAAATGATGCTGTTTGAAAATATTTTAAATTCAAGTGGCATTTCTAGTTGCTGGAGTAACCATGGTGCCATTGAATACCAGTTGATTGTTCATTGTTTTCTATGAAAGAATGGTTTGACTATGGACTCATGATCTTGTTCACGTGCCAGTCATGCTGAGCCTTGTCAGTACAAATAGTTACAGGCTTAGCAAGCAGCATGATGGGTAAAACAATTTGTGTCGGATTAGCATTTTCTGAATTAACCAATTTTAATCAATCTCTGCTTCAGATAAGAGCGAGGACAGCTGCTGTGGCAGATTACATCCTTTAAAACTGATTGTAGTACTCTGGAAATCTTCCGGAGTTTGGTTTCTTCATAAAAAATATCCTTTCGTTTTGTGCCGTGAGGTGAATCTTTTGTTTTTCTGAAGATCTTATTATCAAGTAAGTGGTCCCAGATTGGATGAAGTACCAGTTACATTCAGTCTGCTGCTCCCTCTGAAGTGCATTAACAATTTTCCTGAACCTTGAACCCCTGAGTACTCCATTTCCTTCATCTTGTCAGCATGACATTTCCATTTCTCCTCCCACCCATCAGAATGATCCTTGTCACTCATTCACTATTGCAATTTGCATGGTAGCATTCATGGCCATTGAGAATTTAGTTGACATTGCTAACCTCATTTAACTCGGAACGTGAACAATAAGAAGTTTTTTTTTGGTTTGGACTGTGAATCTTTATTTAAAACCTTGAGTTCAAAGTAGAATCCTGATTGCGTGTGTACAGGTTCCCAGACCACCAAGAATCCTACATGTATTAACCATAATTGAAATCTTACCACTGAACATGGGGCAGAATCCTCCCATATTTTGAGACTAACGCCCGGAGGATTCTCCGACCTCACTCTCAGCTGGCATTCTCTTGTCCCGCTGCAGTGAATGGCATTTTGACTGAATGCCAAATTCTCCATTCTTGCGGGTAGAGGCAACAGAGCGTGAATGGCTGGAAAATTCCAGCCTAAGTTCTTTGGCGAGGGTGGGAACACGGCAGCCAGCGGGAAAACATGCCAAATCATCCGGCCCTGACCTCATTAATTATTGATCCGGCTGTTCTACATCATATTCAGTGGCAGGGCAGGTTTGGATGGCATGTAGTCCACCATCATATCTGGCTGCCATATTGAAAGGCAATCATCATCACTGACCCACTATTGAAAAAAGGTGGACCTCTTCAAAATGAAGATGGATTTCTGGGAGCACTCTGAATTCGAAGATGGACCTTCTGAGAAAGAAGAGGGATCTCCAGGGACATTCTGAGGTTGGAAAGTAGACACCCTCCAGGACACCTAATCTGGAAGGCCCATCTGCAGGTGTGCTCCCAAACCACTGGTGTTCCAGGGATGCGGTGACTTCCATCCTGAAACTCCAGTGGCAACCTCAGACATTGTTCAGATGAGTCTTGCCTGCTGCACGTAACATTGTACTGAATGCATTTCATGCCTGGCGTGTTTTCCTACCGGCAATGCAGAGAGTCTGGTGTGGTTGGGAGAGGGTGGAGGGAGACGGTCAAGCATTTATATCCATCCCATTAACAAGATGGGTTCACACCCGGTCTCTGGTGGGTTTTCTGACCTGCTACGGCAGCCACCAGCAGAAAATCCTGCGGTAAATTCATGCTAACGTGATTTTCAACCATCCTGCTATATTCCCCTCCCATGTCTGCCATCAAACACGCCGGCAGGGGCTTGGGAGAATTCTGTCCTTGGACTTTTCATCCACTATGCAGGTACAGGAATCAGCCACAGCCCCTCTCCTTCCTTCAGTACTGGGGTGAATAATGCAAATGTATAATTTGAAGATCACGTTTGTTGCCGCTGCGTTCTAGTTTGCCTTGTTTTGTTGTTCTCTCTCCTCTCATTTAGAACCTCTGTGGGTTCACTCCATGACTTACACATACATTCTAAGCAGCATTGAGAGACTACTGAATTGTCAGAAGCATTGTTTTTCAGAAAAGATATTAGACTCTGGTCCTGTCTTATTGGTCGGGCAGATATAAACCCAATGAAAATATTTAACAGCCTGAAGTCCTCCTGCTTTGTTGGCCTACAATCAACCAACACGAGCAAAACAGATAGCTTGCTCCTTTCATTTGCTATTTGTGGAACTCTCCATATGTAAATGGCTGCCAGATTTGATGCCATAACCCCATG